>NC_046155.1:102058259-102145693 GCF_011064425.1 Rattus rattus
TCCTGAGCTCAGGGACTCCTGCCCTAGCATCGATCAATACACCTGGTATTACTGCATTAAAGAAAACTGATTTTGTCTGGCTTGACTTTGTGTGGGCCTTATGGATGTTGCTTTTTATATTTTTAGCATAGCCAAGAACCTGATACTGGATAAATCAGAGGCCTAGAGAAAAGCCAAATACTATCATTTTTTTCTGTTTAAGTTTTTATTTATTATTATATTTTTTATATCACAACCTCAGTTTCCCTTCCCTCCTGTAGTCTTAGTCCCTCCTGCCCTAAACTTCCTTCTATCCTCCAACCTGCTCATCATTTGTTTCTTTTAGAAAAGGAAATATCTCCAATGGATATCAAACAGACATGACATATCAACCTCCAGAAAAGCTAGGCATCTCCCCTCCTATAGACATTAATCCTTTGCTTTAATCTTCTAAGGTGCTCAGTGTAGCCAGAAATGCTGAGAGGACTGCACAAACCATGCAGGTGTAAGCTGTGCTATAGCCAGGAACACTCACACTGAGCACTGTACAAACTATGCTGAGTACACCATGTGCCACAGTCATTGTTTTGTGCCTTACCTTTAAATCTGAACCTCAATCTCAACACTGTCCCATGTCATAATGAAAATGTATGCCCTGTGGAAATGAAGCTGAATGTCTTTGTATTTGTAAAAGATTCCATTCATTAAGTCACACATGTTTTTCTGGTGAGAATCAAATCATAATTTCAAAGTTGTTTCTTTTTTATATTAACTTTTTATTTAATTTTACACTCCAGATTTTATTCCCCTCCAAGTCCACTGTCTGACTCTTACTCTCCCCATACTCCACCCCTGTCTTCACTAGAATGTCCTCAACCCACCCACTCCACCCACCTCACCCACCCTACCAGACCTCGAAACTTTCTGGGGCCTCCAGTCTCTTGAGGGTTAGGTGCATCTTCTCTGACTGAACCCAGACCCGGGAGTCCTCTGCTGTATATGTGTTGGGGGCCTCATCTCAGCTGGTGTATGCTGCCTGGTTGGTGATCCAGTGTCTGAGAGATCTCGGGGGTCCAGGTTAATTGACACTGCTGGCCCTCATACAGGGTTGCCCTCCTACTCAGCTTCCTCCAGCTTTTCCCTGATTCAACAGAGGGGTCAACAGCTTTTGTTCATTGGTTGGGTGCACATATCTGCATCTGATTCTTTCAGCTACTTGTTGGGTCTTTTGGAGGGCCATCATGATAAGTCCCTTTTTGTGAGTGGCCCACAACCTCAGTAATGGTGTCAAGTCTTGGGGCTTCTCCTTGAGCTAGATCCTACTTTGGGCCTGTGCCTGGACCTCCTTTTCCTCAGGCTATTCTCCATTTCCATCTCTGCTTTTCTTTTAGACAGAAAGAGTTATGGGTCAGAGTTTTGACTGTGGGATAGCAAACCCAACCCTCACTTGATGCCCTGTCTTTCTGCTGGAGGTGGGCTCAAAAAGTTCCCTCTCCACTGTAGAGCATTTCATCCAGGGTGCCCTCCTTTGAGTCCTGAGAGTCTCTCACTCCCCAGGTCTCTGGTACTTTCTAGAGGGACATCCCAACCTCCTTTCTCCCAAGCTCGCCTGTTTCCATTTTTTCTGTTGGTCCTCAGGGCTTCAGTCCTTTTCCCCCACTTAATACCAGATCATGTTCCCCTGTCTCCTACCACCCCCATCCCCTTTCCTCCCCTGTTTCTCCCTCCTTCCCCACTTGTGTTTTTTTCTCCCCCCCCCCAACGGGGACTGAGGCGTCTTCACTTGGGCCCTTCAGCTTGTTGATCTTTTTGAGTTCTGTGGATTGTGTCTTGAATATTCTGTACTTTTTTTCAGCTAATATCTACTTATTAGTGAAAACATACCATTCACGTCTTTTTTGGTCTGAGTTACCTCACTCAGGATGATATTTTCTAGTCCCATCCATTTGCCTGCAAAACCCAGAATGTCCCCATTCTTAATAGCTGAGAAGTATTCCATTCTGTAAATGAACTGTATTTTCTGTATCTAGAAGAATAGAAGTATTCTATTCTTCTGTCGTGGGACATCTGGGCTGTTTCCAGCTTCTGGCTATCACAGATAAGGTCGCGATGAACATAGTGAAACATGTTCCCCTATGGCATAGTGGGGCATCTTTTGAGTATATTACCAAGAGTGGTATTTCTGGGTCATTAGGTAAGTCTATTTCCAATTTTCTGAGGAAACTCCAAATTGATTTCCAGTGGTTGTACCAACTTGTCATCCCACCAGCATTGGAGGAGTATTCCTCTTTCTCCACATCCCCGCCAACATGTGTTATCATGTGAGGTTTTGATCTTAGCCATTCTGGTGTAAGATAAAATATCATGGCCATTTTGATTTGCATTTCTCTGATCACTAAGGACTTTGAACATTTCCTTAGGTGTTTCTCTGCCAATCGAGATTCCTCTGTTGTGAATTCTTGGTTTAGTTCTATACTCCATATTTGATTGGGTTGCTTGGTTTTTGGTGGTTAGTTTCTTGAGTTCTTTATTTATTTTGGATATTAGCCCTCTATTGGATGTGGGATTAGTGAATTTTTTCCCCCAATCTGTCGGTTACTGATTTTTCTTACTGACTATGTCCTTTGCCTTACAAAAACTTTCCATTTTTATGAGGTCCCATTTATCAATTCTTGATCTTAGAGCGTGGGCCATTGGAGTTCTCTTTAGGAAATTTCCCCCTGTGCCAATGAGTTCAAGGCTCTTTCCCACTCTCTCATCTATTAGATTGAGTGTATCTGGTTTTATGTTGAGGTCCATGATCCACTTGCACTTGAACTTTGTGTACAGTGACAAATATGGCTCTATTTTCATTTTTCTACATACAAACAGCCAGTTAGACCAGCACTATTTATTGAAGATGTTTTCTTTTTTCCATTGTCCTTTAAAAATTTTAATTGGCTGATTAAAAGTGCAAAGTTAATCCTACTTTGGTTCTGGTAGGTGTTTGGGGACAGCGCTAATCAGAGGTACCTGATACTGCCCTCCAGTGATACTCCAGCCATCATCACTGAGTACAGAATGTACACAGCAGTAGCTTTGCTGCAGCTATAATGACAGATACAGGGAAGCCTGTGGATTCTGCTCTCCTATGATTTCAGAATTTTGATTTTTAGCCTTAAATGCTGAAATGTTGTCAACTTGTACCATATGCTTTAAATTTATCTTTATTTCTGACAGTAGGATTGAAACAATTAGGAATACATTGTTTCTTAAGATATTACTTTTAATGTATATCATGTACAACCATAGAACAATTAATATAGTTACTTTACACATTCAGCTTACGCTGAACTATGGGCCTTTTTCCCTCATCCTCTCATAGCAAGTTTGGTGTCTTGGCTCCTTAGTTATTTGCTCATACAAATACAAAGAATTAGCATCCCCAGAATGGAGACAATGTTGTATACATCGTTTTTGGTGTGCCTGTTTTCTCCACTTTTACACACACAGTGCTTATGTCTTCTTAAATTCACAGCAATGATGGTGATGACCAGAGAAGTTTTGTTTTTAACAAAATTTTCCAGTACCAAGAAATTTCTATTTAGATGTGAACATTATTGATAGGCATTAATAGGTATGGAACATTTCATCTGTAGAGTTGTTGTAGTTAGTTTTGAATGTGTATATCATGAATTTTGAAAAATATACATTGTGGACTAATACGTTTATGTATACATTTTCTTTGCCCATTGATAATAGCTACTTTTTGTTAGATTATGTCAAACAGCCATCCTAACACTCTGTCAATGCAAAAGGAAAATCTTAAACTACTCCTCTCAATGATGAAACACAACAACCAGAAAGCTGAACACACTTTTACAATACAATGATAAAAACAAATCTATGTCCTGCATATTTTACTGGGTAAATTGGATATTTGACAGACTATACATGATAATAACTGTATTTAAGACCATACCATATGTAGAAAACAGGAATAGCTCCCTATACAATCACAAAATAATACGTTAGTGCAGTATATACCTTTCTTGTAAAAGAGATATTGATAGAGCATTTAGTTTTAAATTTATTTTTGTTAAAGTCTTTCCTTAAACATTTCTACAATATAAATGATATTTTAATTGTTCTTTTATTTTATGCAAATATAATGCATATATGACTTTATATATGTCTGACTGAGTTAGTGCTTCCATGTATTTGAGATGATATAACATGTATCATTTTACATTACTAATTTTTTCTGTAAAAGATTTAAAAAGCTTTATTTCTGAACAAGTGCTTAATTGCAACTTCTCCTGTGACAATTCTACCACAGCATAGTTTTAAGATGCATTTTTAACAAATATACCTAGGGCATTCATGACATTATTTTTCCGTCCCCTTTCACCTTCTGTGCTGTGAGCACGTATAAAAATTAGAGAGTTACATGGGTTCTTGTTTAAGTGACTATTTGGGATAACTCCGTATTTATTTACTTTATTTGTTTTATGCCCTGACATCCTTATCATGACCTTTGCTTCCTAATGAATTTTTGTTACCACTGTTATTAACTCTAAATATGAAAATGGCTGGGATCCTGCAGTCCACACTGCCCTCTTTAATGACCAAGAGAGGGAATTGCTCTTTTCTCATTTATTTAGGGAGAAGTAAATTTGATTCATTTCAATAGTTTAACACATGTGGTAATGAAGTTGAATCCTCTGTGTTTTATACTACAATTCTTACTCTGAATATTTCATCATTGCATGTTCCTGGATTGTCTAAGAAAGGAAGAGAAACAAAGATTTGCTTCTTTCTGGAAAAAATCACTTAATGAAATACAGATTAGTTTTCAATTCATAATAAAATAATGCCCAGATTATTTTCACGTTATGCTTGGCACTTTTGGGATTACTACGCAGCTCATTGTATTTAAGCTTTCAAATCATAGAATGTGTATACACATACATATTTTTTCATGTAGATAGGTTACAGCTGAATATTCAAGAGCTTAGGAAGAGTTACAGGACCATAATTGAACAAGACCTAAAATTCTGATCTTGAACTCAGAGCATAAATGATCAAAGACTAAACCATACTGCTGATATGGAATTACACTTTCTCTGTAGTATTATCTTTCCCCATTTCATACAAAAATATCTTACAGGTTGATATGGGATTTTTGCTTTCAATTGCTTGGTCTAAGAGTGTAGGCCCTATTCTTAGTTCTTTGGAGGATGTTAAAAGTGACCTGAATATGGAACAGGAATTAAGCTATCCTTGGACTACTAAGAACTCACCATTATACTTTTACTCCAAAATGACTGTCATTCTCATTCTTAATGCTGCCATGACAATTTTAGGAGTAACTTCAGATGCTCTTAGTTATATAGTTTCTATAAATAACATTAAGATCAACCTTACATGATTACATCAAAAATATGTCTTAGTGAATGCAAGAAAACATCTGGAAAAACCTGTCTTGAATTTGCTTTGTCTTCACTCCATATATGATAGGGTTGAGAGTAGGGGGTACCACCACATAGAGGTTAGCAAAAAGAATGTGCATGTGACGTGGTATGCTGTGACCCCCAAAACGGTGAGCAAAAAAGGTAAAGAGAGAAGGTGTATAGAACAGAAGGATGACACAGACATGGGAGCCACATGTACCCAGAGCCTTGAGTCGGGCACTTTGAGAAGGTATTCTAAATACCGTATGGAGTATAAGGGTGTAGGAGATTATTATAAGCACAATGTCTAGACCTATAGAAAATAAAGGCACAGTCATTCCATAGTAAATATTCACTTTGATGCTGTCACAGGCCAACCTTGCAATGCCCATGTGTTCACAGTATGAATGATGAATGATGCTCCTGCCACAATAAGTGAGTCGATAAACTAGAAAGACCAAGGGAAAACAGATGAAGAAGCTTCTACTCACAGATACGATGCCTATTCTGCAGATTACTGATGGGGTTAGAATGGTGGTATATCTTAGTGGATAACAGATGGCTACATAACGGTCAAATGCCATAGCCAGCAGTATGGCTGACTCTGTTACAAACATGAAGTGCAGAAAAAACATCTGAGACACACAGCTAGCGAAAGAAATGCCTCCAGCTTGGAACCAAAAGATGGCAAGAACCTTTGGTGTGGTCACTGTAGATAGAATGATGTCAGCTAGGGCCAACATGGAGAGGAAAAGGTACATTGGTTCATGAAGGCTGTGTTCTGTGAAGATCAGGAATATTAATAGGGTATTGCCTATTAGGGCCACTATGTACATTGAACAGATGGGGATGGAGAGCCAAAGGTGTACATCTTCTAATCCTGGGATACCAATCATGGTGTACCAAATGTCTCTAAGGTTGGTGTGATTTGAAGACATTATCATTTCTTCTCTGTCCTCAGACACTAAATCTTGGAGCTGAAGGAAAATAGGAAATCATAAAAATTTGGATTATTTTATTATATTATTAAGAGATAACACTTTATAGACTTACTAAATTAACAATTGGTTGGCACATATTTTTCAGTGATAGTTAGGCAGAGTTTATTAACAGTCAAATATAAACTTGAAAACATACACTGTTGACAAAGGTGATGATTAAACTTAAAAAACAAAACTTTAAATATTAAAGTGAAGTTTACATACTGTGCCAAAAGTTTTGTTTTAACATCAAATACGCAAGCAAATCCAAGGAAGGTTGGAAGGTTTTGCACATCATGGCTGTTTTTTTCTTTTATTGGATATTTTCTTTATTTACATTTTAATGTTATCCCTGTTCCCGGTTTCCCCTCCAAAAACCACCTATCCCATCCTCCTGCTCCTTGCTTCTATGAGGGTGCTCCCTGAGCCTCTCACCTACTCCCTCCCACCTCCCAGTCCTGGCATTCCCCTACACTGGAAAAAGAGCCTTCACAGAACCAAGGGTCTCTTCTCATTGATGCCTGACAAGGCCATCCTCTGCTACATATGCAGCTGCAGCCATTGGTTACTCCATGTATACTCTTTGGTTGGTGGTATAGTCCCTATTAGCTCTGGGGAGCCTGTTTGGTTGATATTCTTGTTCTTCCTATGGGGTTGCAAACAACTTCAGCTCCTTCAGTCCTTTCTCTAATTCCTCCATGGGGGACCCCATTCTTAGTCCAATGTTTGGCTGTGAGCATCCACCTCTGTATTTGTCAGGCTCTGGCAGAGCCTCTCAGAAGACAGCTATTATAGGTTCTGGCCAGCATGTACTTTTGGTATCCACAATATTGTCTGTGTTTGGTGGCTGTATATGGGATGGATCCCCAGGTGTGGCAGTCTCTGGATGGCCTTTCAGCCTCTGCTCCACACTTTGTCTCTCTATTTCCTCCTGTGAGTATTTTGTTTCCTTTTTAAAGAAGAACTGAAGCATCCACAATTTGGTCTTCCATTTTCTTGAGCTTCATGTGGTCTTTAAATCATATTTTATTCACTTATCAGTGAGTGCATACTGTGTGTGTGTGTGTGTGTGTGTGTGTGTGTGTGTGTGTGTGTGTGTGTGTGTATGGTTTTGGTTTTGGTTTTTTTTTTTTCAATTGGGTTATCTCACTCAGGATGGTATTTTCTAGTTCCATCCATTTGCCTAAGTATTTCATGAAGTCATTGTTTTTGGTAGCTGAGTAGTACTCCATTGTATAGATGTACCACATTTTCTGTATCCATTCCTCTGTTGAAGGGACATTTGGGTTATTTCCAGCTTCTGCCTATTATAAATAAGGCTGCTATGAACATAGTAGAGCATGTGTCCTGGCTATATGTAGGAATATATTTTGGGTATATGCCCAGGAGTGGTATAGCTGGATTCTCAGGTAGTATTATGTCCAATTATCTGAGGAACCACCACAATAATTTCCACAGTTGTTGTACCAGCTTGCAATCCCACCAACAATGGAAATGTTCCTTTTTCTCCACATCCTTGCCAGTATCTACTGCCACCTGAGTTTTTGACCTTACGGTTTTATTTTGTTGTTCATTTCTTGATTCTTAATCAAAATACTCTATTACTGAAGTTATAGAATTGTAATGGTCAGGATACTCATTTTTTTAAGAGCCCAGTATTATTGAAATTCATGTTAATCCTACAACCTAATGTAAATCTTTTCATTTGGCAATGTGTTTTTTAGGATTATTGTAAAATATTCTTCGAAAGTAAAAAGAATGTACAAAGTGTTTGCTTTGCTGAGTCTTGTAATTACTAAGTGTAACACTGGAAATATATTCTTGTTACATGATCACAGTACACAATTTTTCAACTAAAGTTAACACATGAGTATTCTTTTAGAGATAACTCAGAATATATTGAATATTTTGTCCTATTATTTTCTAAATCTCATTCTCTTACCCCAGTGTTTTCAACAATTCAAATTGAATTGTTATACTAATTCAATTTACTCCATTAAATTTCAAAACCTCAGATGACAACATATATTGGCAAGGATATGGAGAAAGTGGAACACTCCTCCATTGCTGGTGGGATGGCAAATGGTTGTAACCACTTTGAAAATCAATTTGGAGTTTTCCTCTTGAGGCAAATCTCAAGACCCAGAAATACCACTTTTGGCAATATACCCAAAAGATGCCCCACCATACCATAGGAGTATGTGTTCCACTATGTTCATAGAGGCCTTATCTGTGATAGCCAGAAGCTGGAAACCACCCAGATATCCCATGACAGAAGAATGGTACAGAATGTGGACATCCTGTGTTTTTCAAGAAAATGGATGGAACTAGAAAATATCATCCTGAGTGAGGTAACTCAGACCCAAAAAGACATGCATGCTATGTACTCACTAATATGTGGATATTAGCCAAAAAATACAGAACATCCAAAATACAGTCCACAGAACCCAAAAGGATCAACAAGCAGACAGGCCCAAGTGAGGATGCCTCAGTCCCCCTTGAGAGGGAGAAGAAAGAATCCACAAGTGGGGAGGGAGAAAACCTGTGAGGGGAAGGGAACAGGTCAGGGGGAGAGGGGGCCATGATCTGGTATTGGGTGGGGGAAAGGACTGAAGTCCTGAGGGACAACAGAAGGAATGAAAATGGGCCAACTCAGGAGGTAGGAAGTTGGGAGGACCCTCCAGAATGCACCAGAGACCTGGGAGGTGAGAGACACTATGGACTCAAAGGGAGGGACCCTAGATGAAATGCCCTACAGTGGGGAGAGGGAACTTCAGCATCCTCTTCCAGCAGAAAGTCAGGGCATCAAGAGAGGGATGGGATTGTTATCCGGCAGTCAAAACTCTGATGCATAATTGTTCCTGTCTGAAAGAACTACAGGGATGGAAATGGAGAAGAGCCTGAGGAAAAAAAGATCTAGGGATGGGCCAAAAGGGGATCCAATAAAAGGGGAGACCCTAAGGCCTGACACCATTACTGAGGCTATGGGGTGCTCATAAAAATGGACCTATCATGACTGCCCACCAAAACATCCACCAAGCAGCTAGAAGAATCATATGTAGATATTTATACCCACCCAACCAACAGAAGCTGCTCACTCCTGTGTTTGAATTATGGAAAAGCTAGAAGAAGCTGAGGAGGCTGGGCAACTCTGTAAGAGAACCAGCAGTCTCAATTAACTTGAACCCCTGAAATCTCTCAGACACTGGATCACCAACCAGGCAGCATACACCATCTGATATAATGCCCCCAACACATATATACAGATTATATATGTATGTTCAGTCAGAGAAGATTCATCTAACCCTCAAAAGACTGGAGGGACTACCCAGGGACTTTAAGGTCTGGCAGGAAGGGTGGTGTGGGGACATCCTAGTGGAGACAGGTGGCATGGGGAAGAGGTATGGGATGCTGAACACAGTAGGGTGGACCAGGAGGGGAATAAAATCTTGAGTGTAAAAGTTAAAAAAATTTCAAGAAAAGAAAAAATAGAATAAGGAAAGAAAAAAATTAAAAAAAAATCTTATAAGCTACTCCTTCAGCCCTTCCAGGAAGAACAACAATATCAATTAACCAGACCCCTCAGAACTCCCAGGGACTAAATCTCCAACCAAAAAACATGCATGGTCCAGTCCATTGCTCTGGCTACACATGTAACAGGGGACCCCCTCATGTGGTATCAGTGGGAGATGAGACACTTGGTCCTGTGGAAGCTTGGTGGCCCAAGGAGGGAATGCTAGAGGTGGGAGGCAGAAGTAGGTAGATGGGTGGGGAAGCACCCTCTAGAGGCAAAAGGAAGGGGAATGGGAGGAGGGGTTCATGGAAGGGATATTAGGAAGGGAGATAAAATTTGAAATGTAAACAAATAAAATGATTAATAGATAAAAAAGGTTATAGAACATGTTTATATGTTAGTGTTTTTCTTTGTTTTCTGATCAAGTATAATCATAGAGAAAAGGGAATTTTCTCAGAGAGAACAAACTGACAAAACACATCACGTCACAAAAATGAAAAGTTATTGACCAACCTTGGATCATCTTATACTGAATAAATAAGCAAATATTGATCATGCATATATTCTATATCAGAAACTTTTCCCCAGTGATGAACTCTAAAATATGAATATAAACAACCACCTTTCAAATCAGGCCAGTATAGGAATGTTGGGACACATTCATTTGTGAATTCATAATAGAAATTTAAAAAGATCAATGGTACATTGGTTGATGCTTATAAAATATGTTTATTGGGAAAGTGGATTATATAATAATGTTAGTTTTGGAAATAACAACAGAGGTAAGTAAAAGTCTTCTACCAATAGTATATATCACTTTATACAAGAAGACATATAGCATACTGAAAGATTTGAGAAATAAGATATCAGATTGGATAAGTAAACTGTGACCTTTAAGTTTGTATGGCAGATCACCTGGGGGGATTGGTTTAGTTTTTTATGTTAATAAACACCAAATTAAATTATTAGTTTACAATATTTGAAGTGTTGTTGGATAATCTACCACCACACATATTGTATTGATTGGTTATGAAAGTGTGTCCCTGTATTCTTAACTGTTGATTGGTGTCTGGACACCACCAGTTACTGGCAGTATATGTAAATATTTATTCAGTCCTCACCTACCTAAGGCATTCTCTGGCTTCAGTAAAAATCTGAAGCACAGAACACATGAAACTCAAGAAGGATGACCAAAATGTGAATGCTTCACTCCTTCTTTAAAAGGGGAACAAGAATACCCTTGGGAGGGAATAGGGAGGCAAAGTTTAGAACAGAGGCTGAAGGAACACCCATTCAGAGCCTGCCCCACATGTGGCCCATACATATACAGCCACCAAACTAGATAAGATGGATGAAGCAAAGAAGTACAGGCTGACAGGAACCGGATGTAGATCTCTCCTGAGAGACACAGCCAGTATATGACAAATACATAGGCGAATGCCAGCAGCAAACCACTAAACTGAGAACGGGACCCCTGTTGAAGGAATCTTAGAAAGGACTGAAAGAGCTTGAAGGGGCTTGAAACCCCATATGAACAACAATGCCAACCAACTAGAGCTTCCACGGACTAAGCCACTACCCAAAGTCTATAAATCGACTGACCCTGGGCTCCAGCTGCATAGGTAGCAATGAATAGCCTAGTAAGAGCACCAGTGGAAGGGGAAGCTGTTGGTACTGCCAAGACTAAACCCCCAGGGAACGTGATTATTGGGGGGTGGGCGGTAATGGAGGGAGGATGGGGAGGGGAACACCCATCTAGAAGGGGAGGTGGAAGGGTTAGAGGGATGTTGGCTTGGAAACCGGGAAAGGGAATAACAATTGAAATGTAAATGAGAAATACCAAGTTATTAAAGATGGAGGAAAGAAAAAATCTGAAAGAGAATATCTAAGTTGGAAGCAAGGCATGCCTGTGAGAGTTGGGAGGACTTCCAGGCAGAAAAAGGGACCCTTGGAAAAAAGTCCAGCAGACAATGAGGGATTTACTGCAGTGGAGCATAAAGGTACAGAGCTAGACACATAGGCTTGTGAGTCATGTTAAGTTTAGATAGCTGGCTGGGAGACTGCTCTAGCTAAAATGCCTAAGCTTTATTCTATTTAAAAAAGACTCTGTCATTGTTTATATAGCTGGTGGGTCGGTGAAAGTCCTGTTACAATGTGCTCCTTACGTTTGATCATTTCACAGATTTCTCTTTGCTATTTTTCCTGAGGTCAATTGTACTATCTATATTTCACTGGCCTGGCACTCACTATGTAGACCCACCTGTTTCTGTTTCCTGAGTGCTGGGATTAAAGACCTGGGATCTTATCCTTGCACATGAATCTATTCTAATGGAAAATATGATTTTTTTACCTGCTTTCTTAATCACTTACTAATAGACTTCCTAAAAATATATTTGGTTCTTTATCAATAAACAATAAATTCTACAATGGCAGGAGTATGTTTTCAGCATGTGACTTAATATTTTCTTGAGAAAAAAATGCATCAGTCAGCATTGAAGAGAGATGTGGTGACTAACATTTTTTCTCTGCAAAGTGGATTTGCTAGGTAAACTAAGACTAAGCAGAACATAAACATAATGTTACCAACAAGATGAAATGGAGAAATGTGTCTATATAGTGGATGAAATAATGAGTTTTGTGTGGCAGGTAAATCAGTCATGGAAGAAAGGAAATAGATTGCCTTGTCAAAAATCATCTAGAAAAAATAGTAATAAGTAATGTAAGAATTTCAGAAATTAGACAATAAATACATGAATGTATTATTATTTAGAAATAGTAGACACATATTTTGTTTCTAAAAAGAACTAGGTGAATTAAATCAGAAGGTTGTTTCAGTGTTGCACACTGCACTGGAAAGAGAACTCTTCCTTAAATATTCTACTTTTGGCTTCCTTGATCCATCTAAAAAATGCCTTCCAAAGATGTTATCACAGTTCTACCTTGGAGTGAAACTGCTATTCTTCTTCTTCTTATATTGCTTTAATCATCACTACCATTTAACCATCATATTTATCTTATAAATTATTGTGTTGAAAATAAGAATGAAAGGAAAATATTAAACCATGGTCAGTGTTTCTAAAACTTTCAATGGATTAATGAGGGCCAAGCTTTCTTGAACTACTAAGTGTTTGAAATGTTGGATGGCAACAACAGTAAGTCACCATTACTGGTGACAGTGAGAAAGAGTCATCCAAGAAAAGCTACAACATGAAGGATCAAAGAATACTGGAATTTTTCCTTTAAAGTTAAAAAAGATGAAGGCCTGCAATTGGTCTATGTCAGATGACTTAAGTAGTGAAGAGGTTGAGGGAAGGATCTGAACAGGCACATTTTGGAATTAAAAGTATGCCATAATGAAAGAAAAGTCAATGAATGTTGGCATTCTAGCCCCCCACCCCATTGACCCAAAATGAAACAAAGGAAAATACTAAGGTGCATGTGTCAGAGTTTTGGAAATACTAAGTTGGAAACATATCTGTATAATAAAATAAGAGCAAATTCTTATTTGTTGTAAACCTCATATTAAAAAATAGCTAAAATTGATCTACCATAAGATCTAGTTATATTACTTACTCTGGGCACATACCCAAATGATTCTACATCTTGTTACAGAGGTACTTGTTCATTCATGTTTGTTGCTGCTTTATTCATAATAGCCAGATTGGAAACAGTCTAGATATCTATCAATTGATAAAGGGATAATGAAAATGCTATGCATTTACATAGTGCTACACTATTATTTGGGTATTTAGGAAAATGAAGTTATGAAATTTGCAAGTAAATGGATAAAACTAGAATCAAGTATCCCAAGTGAGGTAACTTTACAAAAGGGACACTAAAAGAGGACAATTAACTAGAGAGGAAGATTTCAGTCCAGGGTAAAGTAGGAAACACAGAGGGGTTCAGCTGACTCTAAAGACATTAAGAGAAGTCAGACAACTATAGTCCTGTAGAATTTCGTAAAATATTTACATATATGAGAGCTGTTTCAGTCACCATAATAATGGAAGAGACAGTATACCAACTGGACATTTTATGCCACCAAGTTAAACTTTCACTCAGAATGGGCTACATATTGACCTGTTGGCCAAAGAGGCCCCATAAACCAAACCCCTCACAGGCTATTCCCAAGGCTGTTAGTTACCTTCTGCAACCTAACAGCAAGACTCTATTAGTAAAAACATCACTCACTTACGTCATCAAACACTGAGAAAATGAGCCACTGTCTATGTGGAAACACCACCCCTACTCACTAGAAAGGTAATCATGGATATCACCTATTTATAATATTCTGTGTCCAACAATATTGACCAGCCTGCCAAAAATATGAGTGTAATAGTGTCATAAATGTTATGGGAATAACCAAAAATGTTTGACTGGATGTAGAGCACATTCTTAGAAATGAAAGTTATACTTAATATTGCCAAAGTATCAAGAACCTGAGACAAGATAAGCTATAGGCACCGGGAGAAAATGTATAGCTATATTCTACTACAGGAACATAATAATAAAATGACTATTAATGCCATGTTGCTGAATCCACAGATAATTACATCATTTTAACCTACATCAGAGGAAACTTTTTTGAACTGATGTAAAGTAACAGAGACCCACGACTGGACAAGGTTCAGAGAGGAAGAAATTATGAATGTTCTGACCTAAATAAGTTGTCTTTATAAGAGTGTCCCTTTTAGGCTCAGGACTCTATGAAGAAAGGGAGTTGTTAAGATTGTAAGAACTGGGGGTTGGGGATTTAGCTCAGTGGTAGAGCGCTTGCCTAGCAAGTGCAAGGCCTTGGGTTCGGTCCTCAGCTCCGAAAAAAAAAAAGATTGTAAGAACTGGAAGTGTTGGTTGACTACAAGAAAATAATGTCATCCAGAGGCAACAAGAGTGAAGCACATGTGAAGGGACAGAGACTGTGACAGGATACACAGACCTGCGAGCTAAGAACAGATAGACACACAGTTCTACCCATAACAAGAAGCTATCTTCTTTTCATACCAACCAGAAAAGGAAAATTCCGTTTTTTTCCAAGGCAGTGACACTGCATATATCAAATACACTCTAGGGCATTCCTTTTGTCCAGAAGTTGGATAGAACAAAGCAGATCACATGTATTTTTGTGTACATCATAGTTTAGTTTTTGGCTTAAGGTTGTGTGTGTGCATATGTATGTGTGTGTGTATGTTATTTGATTTTCATTTTTGTTTTGTTTAGTTTCACAAGACACATAAACAAACACACACATACACACACACACACACACAGAGAGAGAGAGAGAGAACAGAACAGAGAGAGAGAGAGAGAGAGAGAGAGAGAGAGAGAGAGAGAGAGAGAACAGAGAGATACAGAGAAGAGAGCATGAAGTTATTTGGGGAGGGAGTTGGAAATGATAGAAATGCAGAAACAGGTTGCAAAGGGTAAAGACCATTAGAAAATATATTGCATAATATTTTAAGTAAGTTAATAAAAACTGAAAAATTCAATGCTTTTGCAAGGTGCCTAATTGAGAAAAAATGTGTTGTGAACCACGGACAATTAGCCATTAGAAATGAGGGTCCTACAGTGAGATGATAAAAATATTTTTTTCTGAAACAGTGTCTGGCTATATAACCAATAATTCAGGATCAAGGGATAATAAATCAGAGAAGCCAAATACTACTACAAAACATGTATAATTCTCTAGCAGAGTAAGGTTATGTGGGTGGGTGGGGCAATGATTCTCAAGGATAGACACAATGCCCAGAAGTCAAATGAAAAAGTGCATCTTTGGACAAGAAAACATGTTACTCTATACTGGCTAGGTAAATGGCTCTATTTTATTCCTTCCAATTTGTTTAAAATTGCTTATACCCAAGTCTCCTCATTTAGAATTTCATCTCATATATTCACTTTTGTAATTTCCTCTCAAATATACTGGAAACCCTACATTTAAATGAATGTAAATTAAAATATGAAACTATTGGGTTTGTGAAAATAAATTGTTCATGGAAAATATCTTAGATAGTGCTGATTAAAATTAGCAGAGATGGCGGCATGATTCTTGGAGAATGTAGTTCTCACCTACAGTTATTTAATGCTGACTTAAGTATCATCCAGGATCCCCATACCTTTATGGAAATGAACATCACTTCTCCTTTCTCCCTGGGTTACTGCTTAGCCCACTCGATTTATAGCAGTTACTGTGTCATGAAAGTGAGACATGTTCTCATTGCTTATAGTGGTAAACCAAAGTCACTGTCCTGAAGAAATGTCATAACATGAGCAGGCATGGCTTTAAAAACTGGAATATCTTTTCCTAGGAATTAGAAATGTACTTACAATGAAATGGCACACAGGATTTTGTCAAAAAGTAACAGTCACCAACTCTCAAATGTGAGATTCTAGGTGTTCTTACCTTTCTTACTTAGCAACTGTGAGCTCTCTGATGCTATGCGAGATGGTCGTCTTTCCTGGATGTAGATACACACACTCACCCAGATGCCCATTATATAGCATTGCCATTCCCTAGAAGCCCAGCCCTGGTAGACTTGAGGTATCTAAGAAAATGAGCATGGTCTTTTGAGCCCTGGATCCTTAATTAAGACCTAACCAGGACCAACCAATGAAAATTAAAAACAAACAAACAAATGACAAAAGAGGCTCACTAAACAGGGGACTAGGTTCATAGGAAGACTATCATTCAGAGGCCATTTTCATGGATTAAGACAAAAATCCTACCAGCACTAACATTCCACACTGAAACTATTCTGAAAGAATGACCTAGAAATAGTTTGATCTATAATATCTTTTTTCTTTTAAAGGTTCAACACGAGTAACAAGAGACCAATTACTCAAAGGCTGCTTTCTAACTACTTCTCACATCTGGGGCTTTTTATTTTAATTTTGAATACAACCTACATTGTTTCTGTGAAACTGTTGTGTGCCTTGTGAGTTATAAGATATTTCAATCTGGTTGGAGAAGCTCACTGTTGTAGGCCTTTTAGAGTTGAACTCTTTTTCTATTAACTGTGGAATGGTAGGTATTTGAGGCCCATGCAGTTTCCTTATAAATAGGCAAGGAATCAGTATCTTCCTTAATCATTATTCCACTATACTTTTTTATAAAGTTCTTTTCTTCTATTCTCAAGAACAATAATTTATCTTCTGGGATCTTCAGAAATAATATTGGTTGTCAAAGATTTATTTCTAAAACATCAATTTTAAACAATATTCCCAGTCTATAAAAACAAAATATTTTATTTGAAGACTTTGGAAAATATTTGGAATACATAAATTTGAAATTATGAAAAAATATGTTGTTAAATAACAATTAAGAATTATGTGTTGATAACTACATTTTCTTTTCTCATCATTGATAACAAACTGACAATAAATATAGTCACAGGAGAATTTTCAAAAATTCAAATTTCCCCAAGAATCAACTCTTCACATATGTGGAGAAACAAAACTAACAAGTCCTATTCATTCCTAAAAGCAAACAAATATGAACAAGTTTATTTCATCTGAGAAATAAAAGACTTATCTTTAGAGTAAAAGAAAACCAAATTTATACAGTATCTTTCCACAAATCCAGACCTATGAAGGATAATAGATAGGAAACACCAACACAAGGAGGGAAACTACACCCTAGAAAAAGCAAGAAAGTAATCTTCTTACAACAAACCCAAAAGAAGAGAGCCACACAAACATAATTCCACCTCTAACCACAAAAATAACAGGAAGTAACAATCACTATTCCTTAATATCTCTTAACATCAATGGACTCAGTTCCCAATGAAAAGACATAGATTAACAGACTGGATACATAAACAGGACCCAGCATTTTGCTGCATACAGGAAATATAACTCAGTGACAAAGACAAACACTACCTCAGAGTAAAGGGCTGGAAAAATATTTTCTAAGCAAATGGTCCCAAGAAACAAGCTGGAGTAGCCATTCTAATATCAAACAAAATTGTCTTTCAACCAAAAGTTATCGAAAAAGATAACAAAGGATATTTCATGTTCCTCAAAGGAAAAATCCACCAGTATGAACTCTCAATCCTGAATTATCTATGCTCCAAATGCATGGGCACCTACATTCATTAAAAAAAAAAAAAACCTTACTAAAGCTCAAAGCACACATTGCACCTTACAAAATAATAGTGGTGGACTTCAACACACCACTCTCAGATCATGGAAACAGAAACTAAACAGAGATATAGGGAAACTAATAGAAGTTATGAACCAAATGGACTTAGCAGATATCTATAGAACATTTCATCCTAAAATAAAAGAATATACCTTTTCTCAGCACCTCATGGCACCTTCTCCAAAATTGACCATATAATTAGTTATTAAACAGGCCTCAACAGATGCAAGAAGAGGGAAATAATCCCGTGCATCCTATCAGATCACCAGGGACTAAGGCTGGTCTTCAATAACAACAAAAACGACAGAAACCCACATACATATGGAAGCTGAACAACACTCTACTCAATTATAAACTTGTCAAGGAAGAAATAAAGAAAGAAATTAAAGACATTTTAGAATTTGATGAAAATGAAGGGACAACATACCCAAACTTATGAGATACAATCAAAGCCATGCTAAGAGGAAAACTCAGCTCTGAGTGGCTCCAAACAGACACCGGAGAGAGTATAGACTAGTAGCTTGACAGCACAGCTAAAACCTCTGTAACAAAAAGAAGCAAATACACACAAGAGGAGTAGAAGTCAATAAATAATCCAACACAAGGCTGAAATCAACCAAGTAGAAACAAGAAGGATTATACTAAGAATCAACAAAACCAGGAGCTTGTTCTTTGATAAAATCAACAAGATAGATAAACCCTTAGCTAGACTAACCAGAGGGCACAGAAAGTGTGTCCAAATTAACAATATCAGATATGAAAAGGGAGGCATAGCAACAGAATCTGGGGAAATTAAAAAAATAATCAGATCCTACTATAAAATCCTATATTCAACAAAACTTGAAAATCTGGAGGAAATGGACTATTTCCTAGACAGATACCAGGTACCAAGGTTAAATCAGGATCAGATAAATCATCTAAACAGTCCCTTAACCCCTAAAGAAATAGAAGCAGTTATTAAAACTCTCCCAACCTGAAGAGCCCATAACCAGATTGGTTTAGTGCAGAATTCTATCAGACCATCATAGAACAGCTAATATCAATACTCTTCAAACTACTCCACAAAATAGAAAGGAACACAACCTACACAATTCATTCTATGAGGCCACAATTATGCTTATACCTAAACCACACAAAGACCCAAGAAAGAAAGAGAACTTCACACCAATTTGCCTTATGAATATCGATAAAAAATACTCAATAAAATTCTCACGAACCAAATCTAAGAACACATCAAATTATCATCCACCATGATCAAGTGGGCTTCATCCCAGGGATTTAGGGATGGTTCGATATACAGAAATTCATCAAGGTAATCCACAATATAAACTCAAAGAAAAACACCACACAATCGTGTTGTTAGATGCTGAAAAAGCATTTGACAAAATTCAACACCCCTTCATGATTAAAGTCTTGGAAAAAATCAGGATTCAAGGTCCATACTTAAACATAGTAAAAACAATATACAGCAAACCAGTAGTCAACATCAAACTAAATGGAGAGAAACTTGAAGCAATCCCACTAAAATCAGGGACTAGACAAAGCCGCCCACTCTCTCTCTGCCTACTGAATATAGTACTTGATGTCCTACTCAGAGATATCAGACAACAAAAGGAGGTCAAAGGGATATAAATTGGGAAGAAAGAAGTCAAAATACCCAGGATAGGAAAAACTATTCTCAACAATATAAGTACTTCTGGGATAATCACCATCTCTAACCTCAATTAGTATTACCGAGCAATAGTGATCAAAATTGTATGGTATCGATACAGAGACAGGTAGGTAGATCAATAGAATAGAATTGAAGACCCAGAAATGTACCCACACACCTATGGTCACCTGATCTTTGACAAAGAATCTAAAAATATCCAGTGGAAAAAGATAGCATTTTCAATAAATAGTGCTGGTTCAACTGGCGATCCGCATGTAGAAGAATGGAAATCCATCCATTCTTTTCACACAGCTCAAGTCCCAGTGGATCATGGTCCTCCATAGAAAATTAGATACACTCAAACAAATAGAAGAAAAAGTGAGGAAGAGCCACAAACACATGGGCACTTGGAAAATTTTCATGAACAGAATACCAATGGCTTATGCTCTAAGATCAAGAAATGACAAATGGGGCTTCATAATATTGCAAAGCTTCTGTAATGCAAAGGACACTGTCACTAGGACAAAATGGCAAACAAAAGATTGGGAGAAGATCTTTTCCAATACTAGATCTGATAGAGGGCTAATATGCAATATGTACAAAGAATGTACAAAGATAGACTCCAGAGAATCAAATAATCCTATTATTCAAAAATGAGGCACAGAGCCAAACAAAGAATTTAAAACTGAGGAATGGCTAAGAAGCACCTAAAGAATTGTTCAACATCCTTAGTCATCCAGGAAATGCAAATCAAAACAGCCCAGAGATTCCACCTCATGCCAGTTAAATGGGTAAGATAAAAACTCAGGTGGCCACAGATGCTGGTGAGGATGTGGAGTAAGAGGAATACTCCTCCATTGTTCGTGAGATTGCAAGCTGGTACAACACTTCTCGAAATCAGTATGGAGGTTCTTCAGAGAATTGGACGTTCCACTACCTGAGGATCCAGCTATACATCTCCTGGGCATATACCCAAAAGATGCTCCAACATATAACAGAGACACATGCTCCATTATGTTCATAACAGCCTTATTTATAATAGCCAGAAGCTGGAAAGAACCCAGATGTCCCTTCACCAGAGGCATGGATACAGAAAATGTACATTCACACAATGGAGTACTACTCAGCTATTAAAAACAATGACTTCATGAAATTTATTGGCAAATGGATTGAAATAGAAAATATCATCCTCAGTGAGGTAACCCAATCACAAACAAAACAAAACAAAACAAAAAACAAACAAACAAAAAAATCCCCGACAACACATCTCATGCACTCATTAGTCACAAAACTCGGATTAACCGAGATACAATCCACAGTCCACATGAAGCTCAAGAAAAAGGAGGACCAAAGTGTGGATGCTTCGGTCCTTCTTAGTAGGGGGAACAAAAATATTCATAGGAGAAAATACACAGACAAAGTTTCGAGCAAAGACTGAGGGGAAACATCATCCAGAGACTGCCCAACCTAGAGATCCAGCCCATACACATACAGCCTTCAAACCCAGATAATTTTGCTGAAGCCATGAAGTGCATGCTGACATGAGCCTGATAAAGTTGTCTCCTGAGAGACTCTGCCAGAGCATGACAAATACTCTCAGTCAACCATTGAACTGAGAATGGGATCCCCATTGGAAGAGTTAGAGAAAGGACTGGAGAAGCTGATGGTGTTTGGAACCCCATATGAACAACAATACCAAACAACGAGAGCTCCCAGGGACTAAACCACTATTCCAAAGACTATATACATGAAGAGATCCGTGGCTCCATCTGCATATGTACCAGAGGATATCCTTGTTGGGCACCAATGGGAGAAGCCCTTGGTCCTGCTAAGGCTGGAACCTCCCCTCCCCCAATGAAGGAGAATGTCAGGGAGGGGAAGAGGAAAGGAGTCGGTGGATGGGTAGGGGAACACCCTCATAAAAGAAGTGGGAGGGTCATGAGATCATGATTTATTGACAGGATAACTGGGTAAGGAGATAACATTATAAATGTAAACTTAAAAATTCAATTAAAAATATTTAAAACTTGATTTTGTATATAAGAAAGCAAGCAAATAAGAATCTTGGATGATTTATTAGGTGATACTTTGACTAGAATGATATTGCCTGAAAAAACCCAAGAATATCTATAGACTAGTAGAACAGGGTAATAATAACACTAGGTGTCCACTCTTAAAAGGAAAGACTTCATGGAGCTTAAAGTGCTAAATATAATTTTTTCACTAAATTCGTTCCTTAAAAATTCTTAATTAGTAATGAAATCTTATTTATTCTTCATATTTTATTAAAACCAAATAAACCTACTGTTTCAGATGGATATATGTATTCTTACATAAACCTAATTTTATTTATATTCTCTTGACTTTATGTAAAAAGTATTTTATTTCCTTGTGCACACGTTGTTGTGATTTATAAGTTTTATTATGCTATAACTTGGGTTGTATTGTAACAACTTAATCATGATCGTTTATGATAGTTTTAGTTCATGCTCATTTTCAATTCTGTGAACATGTACACAGAGGCTAGCGAATTTGCTAACAGAATCATACAAATCAATATGTGAGGCTCCACTGTATTCAAATGCTTAGAATTTTTAAATGTTCTCTAACATTCCACCATACTAACTCTTTGATAAATATACTGCTACCACTAATTGCATGTAATGCTGTGTGAGAATTTTGCAGTTTGCTGTGCCATCAAACAATGGCCAAGAGGAATAGCTGCTACTATTACATTTATTTTCAGGGAAAATTAGGGACTTTATTCCATTTCAGTTGTTGCAAGTAATATAAACAGTAATGTGGCTAAAATCTGTCTCTGGCAGTCTTTCTGCTATATTTACAGTGAAAAAAATTAACATTTGCATATTCCAGAATTTTCTTCTGAGAAAGAAGAAATAAAGTAAAAAATCTTTAGGATTACCAGATTCATTACTCATTGTTATTTGTTAAAATAATAACAATAAACAAAGTTATTATTTTCATCTTATACCTGGCACTAGAATTTTTATGTGGGATACTTTTGTCTATTTGCCTGTCTATCTATCCATCCATCTATCAATGCAAACTGAAGATGAATGTACAAGAATGAAATAAGACTACATACTCTTGACCCAAACTAAACATCTTAAACACAAAACTTTAACTTGTAACCCAAATGCTCTCTGACCGATTTATTGTGATAATGAAAAAAAAAAATAATGTTTTGGACACGCACTACTCTCCATTTCCCAGTTTTACAAAAAAAAAAAAAAAAAAAAAAAGAATACAGGGCAAAAAGTTATATAGGATTTGTTTTTGGTATATGAACAAGGTTATATAAATGTGTCAACATAAAATTGAAAGTTTTTAAAACATTTTGAATTACGTATGCTGTAACAAAAATGGAAAAAAAGTACATAAAGCAATGTGTCCTTGTTCTAAACAAAATAAGTGCTGACTATAATTCACTCCTTTTTTTTATTGCTCAAAATTGCTGTAATTGCCCTAAGAAATGAGGACTTGATTTAACATTTACATTGTAACTTCAAATACTCTTTGAATATGGAGAAAATATTAAGAGCAGAATTAAGCTGTTTGGTTTAGATCAACAAAATGACTTGCCCAAAGAAAAGACTTGGATAACCCTCTGCTGAATTTGTTTCGTCTTCACTCCATAAATGATGGGGTTGACACTGGGTGGGACTACCACATAGAGGTTGGCAAGGAGAATATGCACATGCAGCGGTATACGGTGACCCCCAAAACGATGAGCAAAGAAAGAGAAGAATGCTGGTGTATAGAACAGAAGAATAACACAAACATGGGAACCACAAGTACCTAGAGCCTTGAGCCGGGCATCTCGAGAAGGAATTCTAAATACAGAACAAAGGATAAGGGCATATGAGACAATGATCAGCACAACATCTAGGCATGTGGAAAACAGAGCCACTATCACACCATAGTAAATATTGACCTTGATGCTGTCACAGGCCAACCTGGCAATGCCCATGTGTTCACAATATGAGTGACGAATGATGTTCTTCCCACAATAGGTGAGCCTATAAACAAGGAAGATCAGGGGGAAGCAGATGAAGAAGCTTCTAATCACAGATGCAATGCCCATTTTGATGATGACAGATGGGGTTAGAATGGTGGTGTATCTTAGTGGATAGCAGATGGCCACATAACGGTCAAATGCCATAGCCAGCAGTATGGCAGACTCTGCCACAAAGATGAAGTGGAGGAAAAACATCTGAGACACACAGCTAGCGAAGGAAATGCCTCCAGCTTGGAACCAGAAGATTGCTAACATTTTTGGTGTTGTGACTGTAGACAGAAAGATATCAGCCAGTGCCAACATGGACAGGAAAAGGTACATGGGTTCATGAAGGCTGCGTTCAGTAATGATCAGGAATAATAGCAGGGCATTGCCTGCAATGGCCACTATGTACATTGAACAGATGGGGATGGAGATCCATATGTGTGACTCTTCCAGTCCTGGGATCCCAATCATGGTATACCAGATGTCTCTGACATTGGTGTAATTTAAAATGGTTGAATGTGTTGTCATGTTTATTTTGCCTACTAGTTCTGGACCTGCCAAAGCAGAACAACACAAAAACAAAAAAGAGAAGATAAATTATGATTACTTTATTAGATTAAATGTGAATACTAACAGTTGGCTTAGATTAAGACTAGACTCTTCATTACTACATGTCTTATATGTATTACTTTTGCTTCAGACATCAGAGGCTCTGGCAGTTCTGATGTTCAAACACAGTTCTCTTCTTCGAGGTCTAGAGCTCTAGTGGTTAGAAACGAACTGTTTTTGAGGAACGATAACTCTTAAATCAGTTTTAACCAATACCTACAGACTATTTTAGTATAAAACTTATAGTTAAAAAGAGCCCTTTTCCTTACTTGAGTAATTTATTTGACAAATCATGGATATAAAAACTTAGGTATTTCATGTTTTGAAGAATCCTATATCAGTTTTGTGTTTTGATATTGGATCTATTTTTGTTTACTTGTTTGTTTGCTTGCTTGACATTAGTGCAGTTACCACTTTTTCTGCTAAACAAGACATCTGACATTTTGTCTTCTCTGGACCATATTGTAATCTACAGAGTTCATGCTTGAGAACTGTGAAGCAAGTTACAACAAAATCACACATAGAACTATGGTAATGTTTTATGTAAAATTACAACTGTGATTGGACCACATTCACTGCTGCATTTGGCTACTGGAGCTTGTGAACCATGGTTTAGTCACACCGCGACCACCACTGAGTTAATGCACTTTTATGCCACACCATTAGAATCAGCACACATAATCTTTATCTTTTATATAAAGGAGTTCTCTCCCTCGCTCTATCCTCACCTATTTGATTTCTGTTCACGCATATGGCATACGTCTTCTAGTTTCTGTTTATAGTTCAGGTTTCCTCTTTTCTTTATTAATTTTATGAAGAAATTTCAATGATACGTGGGGAAAATACTATAGAAAATGGAAAAATTAATAAATTATAAACAAATCAAAGAAACAAGATAAAAATCTTCAATTCACTTTAGTATAGTATTATGTTAAACATAATCAGATGAATATCATAAATGCACTCAATTAAATTTCTTTCCTTTCAGAGGACTCAAAGCATGGACCAACAACCATATCTCAAAACAGGCCAGGATAGGAATTTTTGGAGAAACTCATCGTGTATATTCCATGTTGAAAAAGAAATAAAGATTTATGAAATTATTATCATTAAATCTGTTTATCAGAGACACATTTAACTCACAAATGAAAGCCTGTCCTTGGGAAGAGCAAGAAAATACAATAAAAGTTCAGATAAGGAAGATATAACTGCACATATTTCAAACCATCTAGCCCATTGAGGGCTAACCAAAATTAGACATGTGAGTGGACACTTAGATTGTAACCATTGAACTTCACATAGCAGAATTTATGGCATTTGGAGTAAATATTGATGCTAAAAATGATTTATTAAACATGGAAGAAAGAATATATACAAGCATGCATACACACACTTATATGTTCATATTCATATACAATGTGCATATACAAATACTGTTTTATTATTTTAAAGTAAAATTTTAAAGGGATGATGTGATTATTTTTGTTCTTTTCCAGTTACATAATGATGTATTACATAACAACAGAATTTACATTTTAATTCATCAATTCAACCTTAGATTCAATGATAGCCATGAGTATATTTTCAGCATATAGCATAAGAAATTTTTGTTGGGGAAAATATTGTCCCAGTAAAATGGATGATACAGTACTACCATTGCCTCCCATTAGGAAAAAGTGGTGACTCAAGAAGGCAAACATAAGCAGAACAATGACATAGCCATCAAAACTGTGTTTGGTTAGCTGTGCATTATAAAACAATAAATGCATAAAACAGATTTCTGTACAGAGATTAATATCTGATAAACAAATCTCATAAATTATTTGATATAATTTGGTAAAAATGTAGTGATGCCATTGATCAACATAGAGTAAATCAAGCATTAAAGGAGTATGTTGTAAAATTAGTTGTACTTTTTAAAGAATTATTTGGCTTCTTGCGTGTTTGTTGGTAAACAAAAGCATCTTTGCACTCTATAAGCTGTCACCATCATGAGAATATTACTAATTATACTTTTCCGGTGATATGCGTTGGTTAGTTGCTCATGTGAATCGTTCTTTAATAGATATTGATGTAGTTCACATCATCTGTAAAACATCTATTACATCCTGAAGAATAGTAAAAGACAGTTCGGTAAGAGCTTTGGTTCCAGACTCTGACTCCAGACTCTTGTCTACACTGTAATTCTAGCCCCCAAATACTTATCTGTGTGTATGAGGGATTGAAGAGGTCGGTGACCATGGTTCACCACTAGGTTGCTGTGTTTATGAAATGAGGGAATCAGAACAAAGCCTCTCACAGTTACTCAACAAGTAACCATTCATATAACTGATGCATACATATCAGGTATGATTCTATAAGTGATGCACACATTATAACAAACATGATTCTAAAACTGATGCATGCATCATAGCAGATATGAGATAAAGAAAGAAGCCAACCCTTGAGCCAGATTTTATCCTAGCATGTTTTGTCGGGAGCAAAATCACTTGGATTTTGAGTGTTTAGGAAACACCCCGGGACGTAATGACTCTGTCTTAAACAAAGACTATAAAGTACTAGGATTAGAGGAAGTATAAACAGGAAACATGCAGTCAGCTGGCTTTTAAAAACTTGACAAGGCAATGTGTATGTATGTATGTATTAAGAATGCATATATAGCTATCCCTTTTTCTTATCAAAATATATTTCTATATAGCATATCTTGATTATGTTTTCCCTTCCCTCTACTCCTCCCTGTTCCTCTCCATCTCCCTCCCTCCCAATCTGGACTCATCCATTTTATGTATCGTTAGAAAACAAACAACCTTCTTAGGAAATAACAAAGTATAATATTACATAATACAACATAAAAGTACTTGTCCTTTAAGTTGCATTTCTGTCTTTAAATAATAGACAAATATTTTGCATTTCTAGAAAAATATGTAAATCAATCTGAAAGTTTATCCAATGTGCATAGGGCACTAGACAGTCAACTGAACATCTCTGAGTTCTCCCTTCAGTTCTTCGCAGTCACCATGATCTTGGCTGAATTACTGCCATATTCTAACCTTTATGCCTGCTACAGCTGAAGTAAAAACGTCTCATGTTATTATTCTATTTGAAACAAAGTATAAAATCCAACAACCGATATGGAGTTCAAAGACCAAAAGGGCCAGGGTCAGGTTTTTGGTCCTATTATAATTCATTCTTTAGATTTCAAAAAATTATTGAAATGTAACAGAACAGATTGTATGGGTACTTTTAATGTGTTTCAGGTGCATAATCTAGGTAAGAACAGTGACAGCTCTCAACTGTCCAGACTGTTCTATCCACAGGGTGCATTTGAATAATTTGCCTTGTATATATTGTTAAATTAAGTATTCGAAGGCCTTCCCAATCAATTTTGTGCCATGATTTTGTAGCTTAAAGCTCATGAAATATATTTTAGACATCATGCTAATGTAAATATCATTACTTGTATGATTTATGTACAACACATTATAAATGTAAGATATGACAGGCTAAGCAGCTTGCTTAGTTCACATAACCAGTATCCAACAAGGCATGAGCTCAGCTCACCTTTTTCTAACTAAGCCCTCATTTGCCACTCACAAAGCAACAGTCTGTAAACTGGCTTTACACCTGGCCTTTGATGCAATTTTATTCTTATCTTCTTACAGAGTTCAATAGCTCTGCCTTGCAACATTGTTATTGTTGTTGTTGTTATTGTTTTTGTATTATTATTATTATTATTATTATTAATTTATTTATTCAGTGTGATGTGCCAAGTTTTGTGTTGAGAACAAAACATGAAATAAAAACCATAGGTCATCACTAGAATTTATTGAAATATTAAGGGTTAGTGGAAGTCTGGACATTGCAAAGAGATAAAGATGGTGAATATGTGATGGTGTAAAATCACTGTGCTTGGTGACTGCTCAGGGGATAGCCACTCAATCAGAAAGGAAGTCACTGGAAATCAACAAACTTTGATAAACCTTCTTTTGAAAGTGAGGATAGGCCTGAATTGTTTTTTAACACTAGGTGAAATGCATAAAAATACTAAGGTCCCTGTACAGCTTGCTGTTTATAGATTTGTTAGAATTGTCTCATTTTTTGCTCATATTAAAGTTATTTTTCTCTTCATTTCTATCCACATCACTCTTATGCTCTTGACTTCTGAGCATCTCATATTTCACCTTTCTCGCTCTGTTCAAAAATTTACCCAATGTGAAAAATGTGAAAGAGAGTACATATAGTACCAAATCGAGCATCTCAGGAACTAAACAGACCAGAAAATAAAACTTACCATGAGATCCTCCAGTGCACTAAGCTCTTCTGTTTCGAGAATCAGATGTCCTCACTCCGGGAAGGCTTTATAAGTTAATGTGCTCTTTCATTTCTGGTTTGAATGATGCGAGGCGCATTCTTGTTGCTCTTAGCACAGTGAAGACTCTGAGGTAGAATCTGAAACCAAATCATAGATTATTCTTCATTTGTAGAAAACCTAACTTGTGATTGACTACCTTGGGGCTTATTACTTTGGAAAAAAAGTGATTCCCATTCTGGAGACATTTCTGTCATGGTGATTACCTTTCAAAATATATAATCTACTTATCATTGAGCTCTTCTAGGACCGAAACAGTAATAATACCCTTCTATTTCAGGTGTTCCATTAGAAATATTTGGAGCATATTTCATGAGTGTAACACCTTATTCCATCTTCAACCTCAAAATAGCTAAAGACACTGCCTGGACAAGTGCCATACCTGGCACAGAAATGGCTGGAAAATTGTCACTGTCCCTTTCCTAGGAAGCAGAACCATCTATCTTGCTCTTAGAGGACGCCCTCTGCAGACAGAACTTGAATTCCCTTATTTCTAATGACAGATGTTACCGCCTCTCTCTGCGTTTGCAGACTCCCTGGCGGTCAGCAAGATGGATGGTTTCTCATTAATTATGTCCTACTGCTCATTCAAATGCTGTATAATCCCGAGAGGCCTAAGACTCAGGAGAGTTGAGGAATCCCAGAAAATGCCTGGGGACTTCTGAAGCCCAGGTCCTTAGGTAAGAAAACCAAAACCAAAACATACAACCTAGTGATCAATTAAATAGTCAAACTTCCAGGAAGATACTCTATCTGAGACAATTCTGATAGTTTAGCCATACCCTATTACTGCCAATAAACGTTTTTAAATATATGGATACTGTAAGGTGGTCCTTTAAGTTTCATCCTTTTGCTTCCCCTTCATGTTGATCTTCCCTCTTTCCTCTTTCCATCTCCCAAGCCCTGGAATCCTAAAAGTCCTGCCTCTGTCTGCCTATTCACTGACCATTGGCAACTTCATTTCCCAGTCAGAGCCAACATGGGGCACGCTTCCTTTAGCCTAAGTGCAAGACACCACAAACAGGTTTATTTGTTTTTTGTTTGGTTGGTTTTTTTGGTTTTGTTTTTTGGACAATACAATTAGCATGAGAACACAAGCCACTACAGGACTCTGCTTGCACCTAAAATAAAATTTGTAGATTGTCAACTGGGTATTTTGCCTGATGGCACAAAAATATTTGGTATTAAAATCAACTTCACATTTTCAGAAACATATTCAATGATATAACTTCTGATTAATAGGTGTTCTCAAATGCGTATTTCAGATTTCTACAAATTTTTGATAACACATACCTTGAAAATTAACAAATTGATATTTAGCTTATATTCACATTTCTGTACCTTGGAGACATTGTTACAAGTGCACAGAAACTGACAGTATCTTCCTGTGAATGAAACCCTGTGCTTTCAATTAACACAAATTCCATACATTTGGTTTTGTCTCTAAACTTCAACAGCAATGCTTTTGCTTCAGTCTTCTGAGGCCTCTCATTGTAACCCAAAAGGTTAAGCCCAGAAGAGGCTTTGGACAGTGATGGCTACATCTTGTGTTTCAGGGTTGGATTTACTGGTCATCTTTAATGACAACATCAACAGAAACTTAAAGACTTTACTGTTTTCTTAGTTGTTTGGGGATGACTGTTTCATAATTCTATTATAGTTGTGTTAGTTAAAAGATAAATGAAACTACCTTTCCTATATCTTTTGGGCAAGTATAAAAATTTACACCCATTCAATACGCTTTGTTTATTAATTTTTTTTATTTTTTATTAATTTTTAAATTAAAAATAGATCCTTCTCTCATAAAATGTATCCCAACCACAGTTTCCCCTCCCTCCATTTCTCCTAGCTCCCCCCTCATCTTCTCTTTTCCCCAAATCTACTCCCCTCCTTTTCAACACCTCGAGAAAAGAGAAGGCCCACAAGAGGTTACAACTAAATAGGACAAAACAAAATACAGTGAGAGAAAGCAAAAACCCTCATGTCAGGGCTGGACAAGGCAACCCAGGTGGAGGAAAAGAGCCCCAAGAGCAGACAAAAGAGTCAGAGATACATCTGCTCCCACTCTGAGGAGTCTCACAAAAACACAAAACTAACAGCCATAACATACATGCAGGAGATGTGTTGCTCAAGGCCCATGTAGGCCCTATGCTTAGTGCTTCAGTCTTTTTGACCCCATGTGAGCCAAGTTTAGTTGATGCAGTGGACCACGTTCTGGTGTTCTCCACTCCCTCTGACTTCTACAATCTTTCTTTTCCCTCCTTTCACAGGGTTCCCCAATCTCCAGGGGGAGGAACTTGATAGAGACCTCCAATTTAGACTCCTGTTTGGCATACGGCCTTGGGTCTCAGCACTGGGTCCCATCTACTGCCAAAGGAAGCCTCTCTGATGATGACCGGACAAGGCACTGAAGTTTGAGTATAACAGAATATGCTTTTCCTGCTTTGCTGGTTCTACCCAAGGTCTCTGAGCTAACCAGTCTCAAGTTCTCGGCCATTCAGGCCATTTCAAGAAGGTGCTTCTTCTGGTACCCTAGGCCTCAAGTTAAACCAGCCATGGTTGGCTACTCTTACAAGTTCTGCAGCATCACCATTGCTCCAGCACAACTTACTCCCACAAAATCTGCGTTGCATTTTTATAGCCTCCTACATTCATGATTTATTGTTAGGTTGGAAGTAAATACATACAACTTTGAGAAAAGAATAAAAATTATAAGATTATATATTTATCAATAATTTAGAGCTAGTAGCATTGATATACAAATATACATTGGTGAAATTGATAACCAACAATTTTAAAGGAAGAAAAAAGAGAAAAGAATACATTAATGAGACCATTGGTTCAGTCTGTATAGACATTTACCTATCATAAATCTATAGCATCTTGATTTGTGGAAGAATGATATGAATGATTATAGCAATTTCTCAGATAGAAAGTAAAAAAAATACATTTAAAGATGGTTCACTTAAAAATTATTCAAAGTAAGTTTAGACACCAGAACTCGTATCATTTATATCACCTGTAAGGGAAAGCTTGTGGCCATTGGCAATAGACAGTTGTGATACTAGGTTTGATGATTTAGTGTATGACAAATTATAAAGAGTCTGAGATATTGAGAAGAATTAGAAAGGCTTCAGTTCAAAGTCATGTGTTTTTCGTCATCTCATGTGTGGCATGCTGGAGGCATTCTCTCATGGGATATTTTGATAGCCTCCCTCTGGTACCTGCCATCTGTTTCTCCATGTATTGTAGTAAATAACTCTCATGCTAAGCAGCTTCCGCTAGTAGCGGCTTTGAGCATCTCTTTAAGAATCCACCCATTCTCCACCTGTGCCCAGGTGGGTAAACTGGAAAGGGGAAGTAAGAGTTGTGCTTCTGAACTTGTTTGCCCATCTAAGAGTTTAGGTTTTAAGGTGAGGTAATCGCATGGTGTGTTCAACAGAACAGCACAAGCAAGACCGTCTGTTCAGGAGTTTCCTAACTGAAATTTTGCTCCAGTTTAGAATGAAACTTGGAGTTCTTGGTGAAAGACAGGAAAGAGAGCTTGCCAGAGACTAAAAGAGAGACATCTAATAGAAAAGAAAAACATTGCAGGAGTTAAGAGTTCACACAATGGGAAAGTCAGGGAAGAGAAATAGCAGAATAAGTTCTCTTGAAGGAAGACTGGAGAGGTAGACATTATAAGAGGCTTTGAGGCGGGCTAGAAGCAAGTCCCAGCAGTTGGAAGGAGTGAAGTGACTTCTGAATCTTCAAGTAGAAAATGTTTTGGCTAGCATGAAAAATCTACCATAAAGTAACATGGACGTCAAGGCACATGTAACTGCAGATTGAGTAAGTTGTAAGTTCTAAAATGCTACCTTTCAGATAACAATCACCTTTTCCTTTAATTTAATTTCTGGAACTTACTCTTTGGTTTTAAATGCCCAATGTATGAGTCCCCAAAACTTTTTACACACTAGAATTTAAAATGGATTTTATGTTACTGGTGAATTTTATGTCTCTTCCAAATGCTAATATACATGTGGTACAGTAAGAATGTATAAACTTTCAATTTATTTTTTTGGGCAATATTCATTATGTCACTTGTATGATAAAGAATAAATGAATGATGTCACCAAGCTATGGAGAGTGTATGATACCAACATTAATGACACTTAACATCAAGTGAGTAAGAAAGATTTATCTAGGTAAAATAAAGAAGACTGCATTAAATCAAACCTGCTGAATGTTATTATAGGAGCAATGGCTAGAGTAATTGTCATCATCTGAAATAGCCAAAGATATTTCAGTAAAAGTATTAATCAGTTGATTTAATTTCTGTCAGAAGACCTAAACTACAGTTTGTCTCTGTGAATATGTGATCAAAAGATGACAACCTAACGTAAGAGTGATTAAGCTGTATCTAGTGTGTTGAACCTTCCAATGTGAATGGATAGCAACATAACTAAAACTGAATCAAATCTTTTGGAACGAAACACATCTTCTGAGAAAAGAGTCAGTGACAAGTCTACAGACAATAGCAAACATGAAATAGGCTATGTAATGGAGTAAGTATATAGTGAGTTTTACAGTAAGCCTTGCAAAGGTGTGGATATTGATCTTAATATCTAGTTGTGTTTGAGATCTAAGAAGTGCTGAGCACACAGAAGAAAAGGAAATAGGGCACTGAATTCCAACATGTTCAAGAATAAAGTTAAAAAAAAGGGGGGGGTTACTATTAGACAAATGTATAGGAACCTGCAATTATGTGGTTTAAGATAGGAGTATTCTGTGGTTTGTAAACAAGTTCTTTGTTTTAATGTGATGAGATCCCATGTGATGAATGTCTGAGCATGGATGTTTTGTTGTATGACTGGATGCTACAGTCCTGTATGCACTGTGGCTTTAAAAATCATTTATTTAAGTTAATCTGACATTCTAGAAAATTAACAAGAAATTATATTAAGATACCCTTGTTCTTAGTGTCTTAGGTCTTCAAAGAGACTTCTTGTTTAGGGTTATACACGTTCCTTGTACTTCTGTCATAAAAACAGACAGGCTTTGTAAAACTCATTGCCAGTTATTTATGCCATAAGAATGTGAAACGATACTATAGTCATCAGATAAAGAGCAATATAATAGACATAGCAGTGGGTGCAAAGCGTGATTCACTGAGGAACCTCTTTTTAGAGACACTCCTACTCCTAAAAATAGCATCTGTGATTTTTTCCATTTACATATTTCTAAAATGGTTCAAATTCTGATTTTCCTAAGGAAAATGAAATTTCTTACCCCAGTCTTTGTGTGTGTGTGTGTGTGTGTGTGTGTGTGTGTGTGTGTGTGTGTGTGTGTGTGTGTGTGTGTGTGTGTGTGCGTGTGTGTGAGCACGCGTGTGCGTGCGTGTGTGTGTGTATGTGTGTTTCTTTTCTCCCTGTCTGTTGCTGTTGCTGTCTTGTCTCCCTTCCTGCCCCTCCTCCCTCCCTCTCTCTGTGTATGTGTATGTGTTTGTATGTGTATGATGCATGTGTGTATATGAGTGTCTACGTGCATACATGTTGGTGTATGTGTGACTGCTTTTGGAGACCACTTGAGGTTGAGATTTTACTCAGTCTCTCTCATTATTCCTACTAAGCCTGGGACTCTGATTCATTAAACTGTTAGGTCACTGAGCTCCAGGAATCTGCCTGTCTGTCTCTATGCCCAGCATCTACCTGAGGGCCTTATACTTGTACAAGAAGCACTTCCTTGGCTGAATTATCTCCCAAGTTACCAAAGGTCTCTTTCTTGTGGAAAAAAGTATTTCTATTTAATTGATCATCAGGTGATATTTTATATTTGATCATACTTATATTTACTATACATAAAATATCATATTTGGATTCTAGGTATCTTTTAGATACTTTGCTTGACTTTTCTACTTCTCTTACTTTCCTGTCTTCATATCCAATTATAGTTACATCAATATTTTGTTTCTTCTGTATGGAAGAGGGAGACTTTCAACACATAGAATTTAAATGTATTCACCTAATAAATAATATTTGTTTCTACTTCTTTAAAGAAAAAGATATGAAATAACACTTCTCCCTTCAATGATACTGATCTGAACTATTTATTAAAATATTGGCTTTCTTTTTCACTGATGCATTATTTTGTCAAGAAGATGTTTCCATTTATTCCAAGAAACTATGTGTGATGTCCAGTCCTGTTCTAGCACAGTGTGAGAAAACAAAAAAAGGTGGTTTTTATTTTTCTCATAACTTCCTTGTATTTTAATTAACATGGTCTTTTGAAAGAGTAAGCCTTTCATTCTAAAAGAAAAACACCAAATGACAGAAGTTCCTTGGAAGAACAAATCATCAAATGAAGCTTGCCAGATCCCATGGAAATTATAATAGTTATATGACCATGCCTTTTATTTCTGCAGAAGGAATATCAAGAAAATGTTCATGTTACTAAGATCTTATCGGATGACATATATGATGCTAAGATGTGGGGAAATGTAAGGATTGCTTTGAGAACTCTGAAAAGTTGAGTACAAACAAAGCAGTATTGACATTATTAAATAACATCAAGAAAATGAGATTTTGAGAATACTTGCTTTTCACCACTGAGACACAGAGATCATGTCCTTACTTTTCATTTGCAGTTGATCAGAGTTACTAGACTTGAGTGTACTGCGGAAGTCAAGAATTCTAGCATTTCTTACATTTAACAGCAGTCCTTCTTTGTCCCAGCTGCACATAACTATTCAGATAGGTTTAAAAACCTGTCTCTTTCGTATAAACATGTCAGACTAGAGTGTTGGCCCAGGAGACCGCTATACTTTTCTCTTATGTCTTGTAATCTATCATTTTTGTCTTACAGCAGAAGCCGTTGGAAGCTGTTATCAGACGGATAAGAGGTTTTATGGAGATTACAAACAGTAGCTGGTTCCAGCCACCTACCCTTCTTCTAACAGGCATCCCTGGACTAGAAGATGTGCAGATATGGTTCTGTATCCCACTATGTATCATGTACCTAATTGCCCTGCTTGGAAACTGCACCATCCTCTTTGTTATCAAAACCACCTCCATTCTTCATGAGCCTCAATACATATTCCTATCTATGCTGGCAGCTACAGACGTTGGTCTCTCTGTATCAACTCTGCCTACGGTAATGAATGTCTTCCTCCTGAATCACAGAGATACTGAGTTCCACTCTTGCTTGACACAGATGTTCTTTATCCACACCTTTTCTTCCATGGAGTCAGCCATCCTACTGGCCATGGCTTTTGACCGGTTTGTTGCTATTCGTAATCCATTACACTATACTGTAGTTTTAACTCCCCCTAGGATTATCAGGATGGGACTTGCAGCTGTTGTTAGGGGTGTGATGTTAATGGTCCCCTTGCCAATCCTGCTCAAGAGGTTGCCTTTCTGTAAGGGTGTCATCCTGTCCCATTGCTATTGCTACCATCCTGACATCATGAAGCTGGCCTGTGGTCCTGTCAGGGTTAATATCATCTATGGATTGTCTCTAGTCCTCTGTTCATTTGGAGTGGACTCTGTGCTTATTGTCATCTCTTACATCTTGATTTTGAAAACAGTGCTGGGTATTGCCTCGGGAGATGGTAAGCTCAAGGCACTCAACACTTGTGTCTCTCACATATTCACTGTCTTTATATTTTATGTCCCACTCATTGTTCTGGCCCTAATTCACAGGTTTGGTACATTTGCATCCCCTCTCCTCCATGTCACCATGGCCAATCTTTTTCTCTTCTTGACTCCTGTTCTAAACCCCTTGGTTTATAGCTTAAAAACCAAACAGATAAGGTCTGCAGTGTGTAAAATATTTAACGTTTGGGGAAACTTGCTCAAATAGCCACATAGGTCTTAGCAAAAGAGATGCCATACTTCTCTGTCCTTTCTTCTCGTCTTCTTCTCACAAATATGCTTTTATTTCATGGAATAATTTGGGGAGAAATGAGAAGATATTTTTCTTCCAAGAACAGAGCAGTATTTTGATTATCATTAAAAATATCGTGATCTACTACACTATAAAATGAGAATACATAATGACATTCAGTGTGGGATATGCATATATTTTTGTTTAGTTACTTTTAAAGAAACAAATGAGTTATGAAAAATTTGAAGGGATGTGGAAACTTAGCAGTTGCTACCCTCTTTTAGAAAACAAAAGCAAGCTTAGTTAACATAAGGGGGAAATGTGACTATTTATTTTTAAAATATTTTTGAATGTTAATATATTTAATATTGCAAATAAAATTGTTCTTTTAAATTTAAAAATATCCATTCAAGAAATCAAAGATAGAATATTCTGAAATGTGGGAGAAGGAAAGAACATTATACTTGGAGGAAGTAGAATATAATCATAGAAGCTCCTCTGGTGAAAGCATGGCAAAGGCCAACAAAAGAGGGGACATCTGAATGTCCATCAGCTTTTACATTTACTTAATTAATTAATGATAAAATTGATTTATATACCAATTTTACTTAAATTTATTGACTTTAATAAATTTAGCAGGCCACTGAAATACTTTGCTTGGGATGGACAGCTGCTCTTATTCTGATAGCACCCCCATAATACAATTATACTGAGTATCTATTAGGAAATAATTCCATATACATATTTGGAAATTATACAGTTTTTTGGTTAATATTGTAGTTTTATAATTGAAGTCTAGTATAAAGGATATTTGTTTTGTTATTATTTTTGTTATATTTTGTAATATTCTTCACTTTCTCTTTCTCTTCTACCTCATATACATGATCATAGAATATATGAAAAACCCACTTAAAATACTTCCCTTAATTCTTGAATAATCATATAATGCAACATAGAAAATTCTGATATCTGACATATATTTTCCCAGCTACCAAGTAATTTTCCAGTGGAATAGCTGAGTGTCCTTTGTTTCAATTAAGTTCTGATAATATCTACCTAGAGACAGCATTAAGTCAAAATGATTCAGGGTTGAATCTTGAATGACTATTCCAACTCTGGAATCACTGGACCAACAGTGAGTTCTTTTCAATGGCATTTTGATGGAATTCTCAGTAGTTGTAGATGTCTATCATGAGCTCAAATTTTAAAGTATGATCAAGTAATTTATTGAGGAAAGAGAAAAAAATGTGCATCAGTCATAAGCCAAAGCCTAAAAATATATATTGCTGCTAAAGTAATAATAAAGATTTAATGCAATCATAATTATTTTAAAAAAACTTTTATGTAATAAAGGGGCTCTAACAGTCCCAATTTAAGGCGAACACAGGCCTAGGCATGACACACATTGCATACAAGTTTTTGCACTTTTACTTCTTTTCCTCCCCATCCTTAAATATGTTAATTTCCTAAAGCTACCCCCACCCCAGGTCTATTCCCTTACTAGGCCACTGAGACAAAACACTAAGGTCCAATAATCAAATTTCATTATTTGGTTACTATGTCCAACAGGACTTGCCTAGCCACCTTAGCACAGACTCCCCATTTCCCTTTAAAACTCACTCCTATAAAAATGCCCTCATTTGCATTTCTGTGTCTTTGTTCCTGTCTTCCTGCTTCTGTTTGCTGCAGCTGCTTTTGCAGTCCCACTCCACCCCCCACTTGCCTTCCATGGTAATAAACTCCTTTGGGTTAATTCCAGAGGGTCAATGTGCCTTTCACATAACACAGTGCACATCATTTTTAACTACAGGTGAGGTTAGAAGTATGGAATTCAGTTCCGCATTACATGAAAAAAGGCATCTAGAATATATGAGGGAAGCTAACATTCAGATGTAGAAAAATGAAAGCATTTAAGGTTAATTTAAGAAATATTAGTGAATGATACTAATGAAAAAGGAATTTGAAAGAATGTACAGATAATGATATTAATCTTCACCCTGGAAACAAAAAAAATATAGTCATCCCTTAGGTATAGTGGGCATTTGGGAGGAAAAGTGCATTGGAAGAAGTCTGTGGATTTAACCCTGGTTTTCATGCCGTTGAAGTCTATTGCTAAGAAGAACACATGCATACGGCCACGCCCATCTGAAGATCGCAAACCAGCTCCTCAAAGTGAAGATCCAGTTTTTCTGTAACTGGAGCAAATGAAAGACACAAAACTAGGTAACTAGGTGAGCCATAGGAAGTCGGAATAAATGGTTTGTTCCTCTAAACGGATGTGAACACAGATCCAGGAGTATTTTGAGGAAGATATATACAAACTAATCCACACTCTGTGGCAAGGATGGATGGTCAAAGGGTTGACGGTGGATATGAATTTTGTTTCGTGGAAATAGTGCAAGAAAGAGAGAGGATATTTTAGAAAATAAAACAGAGTAAGAGCTAGAGGAAAGAAGACTGAGCGGAAAGTGAAGAAATGCGATTGGGGATTAGATGAAGTTTCTGAATATTTTATGGAATTATTTAGTTATAACCCTCATTTGGAACTATCAAAATGCAGTACCCATGAATAGAACCTAGCAAAATATCTAATCAAGAACTACTTTTTACCGTTCAGTTAGTGAAGTCTATCAAATCATTCATGAAGAAGTGTAGAAGGAAATAAAACCCGTGATTATATAAATGCAATGTCTTTATTCGTAAAGTTGTAATTTCAACATTTTACCTTATTTTCATATCTATATACACATCCCAGATGTAAAAATACAGTAAAATAAGCAATCGTGTTAATTGTGAAATTGAAAATTGTACTTTTCTTCATTAAAATTGTCATTAATTTTCTGAACTGTTCATCTTCTCTGGATCTTCAAAGATTTTCTCAGGGCAGAACGAATCTGCTTGGTCTTCAGGCTATATACAATTGGGTTGAGCATCGGGGGCATGAAGAGATAGATGTTTCCCAGGACTGCATGCGCTATTGGAGAACTTCTGTGGCTGATCCGATGCATCACAGTTATTGCCAACAAAGGGCCGTAGTAAATAAAGACAATGAAGATGTGAGACAAACAAGTATTGAGCGCCTTCATCTGACCTTCTCTGGAAGCGATCCCCATAACTGCTTGGAATATCAGAGCATAAGAGATGGCTATGAGCAGAAAGTCCACCCCAAAGGAAAATATAACCAAAACAAGGCCATAGAAAATATTGATCTTGACTTGGCCACAAGCTAGTTTCATGACGTTTGGGTGGATACAGTAGGAGTAGGACAGCATCTGCCCCTTGCAGAATGGTAGCCTCTTGAGCAGAATAGGTAAGGGCATCATGAGTGCCACACCCCTCAGAAAGGCTGCCAGCCCCATCTTGGTGACTCGTGAGCTGGTTAGTATAGTCGTATATTGCAGTGGGTGACTGATGGCCACAAAGCGGTCAAAAGCCATAGCTAACAAGATTCCCGAGCCCATGGAAGAAGATGCATGGATGAAGAAGAGCTGAGCAAGGCAACTATCAAATGCAATTTCATAGAGATCGAAGATAAAAACTTTTAGCACCGAGAACAGCGTGGAAACAGACAAAACAATGTCAGCCCCAGCCAACATAGACAAAAAATGGTACTGGGGCTCCTGCAGACTCCTTTCAGTCCTCACTAAGTAAATGACAGTACAGTTCCCTGCCAATGTGGTGATGTACATTAGGCTCAGGAGTGGTCCCAGCCATAGGCGGGCACCCACCAGCCCTCTGAGGCCAGTGAGGATGAAGACATAAGGTTGAAATGTGGTGTTAAATTCAGACATGGAAACTGTGAGAATCGCTGTGCAAAGTAGTTTCTCTGACACTGAACCCTAGAAAAAAGCGAAAGTTAAATGTCAGCGTCAGAAAGTTCTAACGACTGTGGTAGACATCACCTGTGGAGAATAGTCATATTGGGAGTAAAATGACGTTAACAGTTACAGCAAGGAACGGATGTTTTCCTGAATATTGCCTTGGGGGTACCTTTAATGCTTTCATCACTAATCTTCATGTAGGGAAGAGCCAGTTAACATGGCAGTGAAAATAAATAGTTCTTTTTGTTTTCAGTCCATTCCCGAACAAGCTGGATTCAAGAGCCTAGAATGAGCACCATGGGTTGGCAAGCATAAGTAGTAGTACATAAAAAACAAAAATCAGAGTGAGCTAACCCAATCACAGAAAGACATACATGGTATGCACTCACTGATAAGTGGCTATTAGCCCAAATGCTTGAATTACCCTAGATGCCTAGAACAAATGAAACTCAAGACGGATGATCAAAATGTGAATGCTTCACTCCTTCTTTAAAAGGGGAACAAGAATACCCTTGGCAGGGAAGAGAGAGGCAAAGACTAAAACAGAGACTGAAGGAACACCCATTCAGAGCCTGCCCCACATGTGGCCCATACATATACAGCCACCCAATTAGACAAGATGGATGAAGCAAAGAAGTGCAGACCGACAGGAGCCGGATGTAGATCGATCCTGAGAGACACAGCCAGAATACAGCAAATACAGAGGCGAATGCCAGCAGCAATCCACTGAACTGAGAACGGGACCCCCGTTGAAGGAATCAGAGAAAGAACTGGAAGAGCTTGAAGGGGCTTGAGACCCCATATGTACAACAATGCCAAGCAACCAGAGCTTCCAGGGACTAAGCCACTACATAAAGACTATACATGGACTGACCCTGGACTCTGACCTCATAGGTAGCAATGAATATCCTAGTAAGAGCACCAGTGGAAGGGTAAGCCCTGGGTACTGCTAAGACTGAACCCCCAGTGAACTAGACGGTCGGGGGGAGGGCGGCAATGGGGGGAGGGTGGGGAGGGGAACACCCATAAGGAAGGGGGGGAGGGAAGGGGATGTTTGCCCGGAAACCGGGAAAGGGAATAACACTCGAAATGTATATAAGAAATACTCAAGTTAATAAAACAAACAAACAAACAAACAAACAAACAAACAAAAATCAGTTTCAAAGTCCTAACAAATTAAAACAAAGAAACAAAAACAAACATGGGATTGGAGTGATGCTAAGTGGGTAAGAGCATTTGCTCTGCGTGCACAGGACCAGTACAAATTCTAGAACAATGCAAAAAATAGAGTATGGTGGCAGGTGTCTGTAATCCCTGCACTGCTGGGTCAGAGAGAGAAGGGAGATCAATGGGACTTACTGGCTATAAGCCAATCTGCAGGTTCTGCGAGAGACTCTGATTCAAGAGAGCATTGTGGAGAGTGATACAGCAGGACATATACTGTCACCCTTGAAATTCTATGTGTGTGCTTCTGTATGGTGGCCCACATATATGTTAATGGACATACAACGTTATAAAAACAGAAGCAGTTGCCCTTGATGGCAGAGTATCCAGCGCCTCTGTCTTCTCACTCTAGATGAACTCTGAGTTGAAACAAGCCTTGGCTCTTTCTTTTCTGCTCCCCACAGGCACACATTTGTGTATTTAGATATATTCCTGCTCTAAATACATGATGATTCTATGTCTCTGCTGTATCTTTAAAATATTATGTAAACATATTTAAATCTATCAGAATACATAATATTTAATATATTTATTATAGACATATTTATATTTCTTTATTTTTAACTATATATATATATATATAATAATTTAACATGTACCATTTTACTTTCTTTATTCTATGTTCTTCTTCAATGATAGAAATATAAATTTGAGACCTGTTAGCATTCCATATATTAATTCCAATAATTTCAATGTAATACCTAATAATTATTGATAAAGAATTAGAAGCTTACAAACTAGGCTCATGTCACTTGTGGATATATTTCCCCTCTCCGCCTCTTTGGTCTTTTAAAAATAATGGACCATCTAAAATATTTTTTTCTGTGAAAACTTATCTTCCTTTATTTCTAGAAAAAAATAAATGCTTGTGAAACATCTATACTTTTGTGAATTATTCTTCTATATTTTTAAATATCTTTTTTCTATGGACATTAAAAACAATGACTAGTATCAGTTTCAATCAATTCCTCCTCCTCCACGACTAACTATATTTATTCTTTGGTTCTGGATGCTTTTAAATACATAATTTCATCTTAATCTCTAATGTTACCTTCAGAAAACTTTAAACTTAAAATCTCTGAAACTAAAGCCATACTCTCAATACAGTTAGATATCGCAAGGGTTTTTGTGATATGCCCATCTAATAATCTTTATTAATCTTCCTATCTGTAATTCATCATAACTAACCTACATTAATTAGATATATTGCTGCAGATTAGTATTTTAATTAATCTTGAATTTTTACTTGATCTTAATAATTAATAATTGAATTAATAATTGAATTAAATAATAAACAGAATTTAAAAAAAACAAAAACAAAAAACCCAGCACAGAATAAATTAGGCAGGCCCCATATGGGATCTTGGAGACTGAAACAGCATTGTCTGAATCAGGTCCTCTGCATCTGTGCTATGGCTGTTAGCTCAGTGCTTTTGTGGGACTTCTAACAGTGGACTAGTATATCTCTGACTTTTTTGCTTCCCCCTGGGTTGCTTTGTCCAGCTTCAATGTACAGGCTTTTGTCTTGTCTTACTGTGTTTTGTGTTATCAGGTTTGGATGTTGTCTTTTGGAAGCCTGTTCCTTTCTGAAGAAAAACAGATTGGGAGTGGATCCAGCAGAGAGAAGAGAGGAGGATGGGGAGCTGGGAGGTGTAGTGAGAGGGAAAAATATGGTAGGGATATATTGTATGAGAGAAGAACCTCTTTTCAACAGAAAAAAGAGGGCCTTTAGGAGAAAGAGAGAATTAAAAAGACATTTGGAGATAGAATATACAATGTTATTGAAAAAAAACCCCATGATTTTAACAAGGTAATTTTTTAGTATCTAAAAGTGTTGAACTGGACAAGTGAAATGTATACCTTCTAAAACAATTTGTAGTAATATGTAGGGTCCTTAAGACATAGGCTCAAGATGGTTATATCTGAACTGTGTGGCAGATCTTTTATCAGATTTTTGAGGAACCACCACACCAATTTCTATAGTGGTTCTAATAGTTTACACTCTCACCAAAAGTGAATAAATATTCCTTTATTCAAAAAATAAATTCTAAATATATTTTAAGATAACATTATAGAAAATATCAAATCAAGAATATTGTCTCTATGTACCATTTTAGTTTCTTCTTTAACTGTAGGATAAATGTCAAGTTTCTCTTCGCATTTTCAATAAAACAAAAATTAATTAAAATTACACTAAAATGTTTGCTGTTTGTTCATTTAAAGATTAAGTTCGATACCTTTCTACGAGGGAGAAAATAACTAGGTAAGAGACAAAAGCAACTGTTCAGGAACGATGACAAAATTTTCACTAAAACATAAGCTGTTGGTTCCACAGAACCTTAGAGAGCTCCCAAGTTCAGACAGGAACGGACAGAACTGGAGAGAGCAGGAAGAGAAAATGGAGTCAGAGCTGGAGTAATTAAAACTCTGCTCATTAAGTATAGCTACCGTGAGACAGTTTCGCTTTCCTTTCTTCTTGCCTGTCCTCTCCTGTCGTCTTTCCTAGGCACGTGTTGAATGGAAAGAGGGAAGTGGATGTCTCTTTCTTAAAGAACCTATGAAGGCAAGACTTGATCAGAATGAATGTCAGTCTAAAGGCAACGTCATTCAAGCACCCTAAGATTGACAGCTGTCTTGTGACATCCATGTCTTCATCAATCCAGTAATTAATTGCATATTTCTTGAACAAACTATATAGAGGCATTTTTCTATGCACTTAGGATACATCTATTAAACATTTTTGTTTACAATAGCATTCATATTTATTTTAAAACTTGCCATGACATACAGCTACATAATCACATTAATATTTTTAGAAAGTGAACTAAGTGACCTATTCTCAACTTTGTCATAAAAGGTTTAAAAAATCCTTGAGGAAAAAAGTAAATTGAAGTTCAACATTGTATAGGCATTTACACAGAAGAAAACAGTTTTCCTGGGCTTATGTGATTATGGTCTTAGAGTATACTAAATATAGAGGACAGTGAAGCAAGTGTGTGAAAGAAACTGGTAAGTCAGAAGGAACATACACAGAGAAATTAATTCCAGATAATTAAGTGAGAAAACAAGGCCAAGGACATGAGGAAGAGAAAAGCTGAAAGATAACTCAACTGATCAAAGAGTGGCTGATAGGAGGCAGAGAAAGGCTGAGATTATGCCAAGATAATGCTGCATATATTACAAAGACGACATTGCAATAATCTTTTCACTTACCAAAGGTTTTAAAGAAAAGTCAATGATGTAACTTCATTTTCCTTTATTTAAATCCATTTTTTGGTGATCTTTAGAAAATAAGTGGGAAAAACTACATGAAAAGGCACACATTATAAGCATAGTTTAGCTTCCCATGGACAAACCAGGATTAGGATGTATTTGCTTATGAGACTAAGAGTGAATGATCTCAACCTTTATCTTGAAGAGTTTCAGTATAGTTTTAAATCATTGTTATACCATCAGATTGTCATACTATGCTTAGTGATTTTTGTCCAGTAACGTTTAAGTCTTCCTCTGTATAAATGTATAAATATTAATCAGAATAAGCTAAGACCAACCCAATAATGCTATGTCTTAATGTAAAAGAGCTCTTCAGTGTGAATGAAAAAAAAGTCTGATCATTATATTTACATTCTGTTTTCTTATTGTCTATTCTACATCCATATCCTAGGTAGAGTCCCAAGTACACCAAGCTTCCATTTACCTCGGTATCTGTGACTGGAGAAGTTGAGTGAGGCTTGCACTTCACTTCTCTCAGAATTGTCAATGGAGTATTTATTGTATAAGCTAATGTTCCCAAAGGCATTGCATACAATCTCTCTCCTCCTTCTTCCCTCTCCCTCTCTCTATTTCTTTCTCCACCTCTCTTTTTACTTGTTACTAAAACATACGGATGAACACACACACACACACACACACACACACACACGCACGCACGCATGCACACACACACTCACACACACACACGCACCTATTTCAACAGTTTTTAAAATAAATAATGAAGTAAGACATGATTTGGTTAAGGATGATCAGCAATAGGGTTATTAATTAAAACACACTAATCATATTCTGAGACTACTGTCAAGAGAAAGCAAACATTTAAAACCAAAAAAGTTTCAATTTTGTTAGTAAGGATAGGAAAATGAGAGCCAAGGTTAGATGAGGTCTAATCTCTAGAGATGTTATGATAAATATCAATTTTGTATCATTAATTAGAGATAAAAGCATATTATCTAATTAATTGGTAAATCTGATAATGTATTTGTTATTCGGGAGAATAACACAGAATATGAGGAGGCAACTATATGCTTAGAAAATCTATACACATACAAAAGGAAAGTGTTTGACTTCTTTTATAAAAAGGAATAGGCAAGAAGGCTTAGCTGATGAAGACGATTTCTTCAGAGCCTGAGGACGTGAGTTCCATTTCTGAAACCCAAATGCTGGAAGGAAAAATCAAGAACTGCTTGTTAGCCTCTAACCTCCACGTGAACAAAATAGATAAATAACCAAATAAGTTGAATGTTTTTTTTAAAAATTACAACCAAATGGGTAAATGCTGATCTTTTCAACAAATTTTGCTGATATAACATAATATCCATGTTAAAAAAAGTTAATTTAATGCCAAGAGTTAATAGTCAAGACTTATTGTGAAATATAAAACATCTTTTTAGACGATATTCTTATATCAGATATTGTACATATTGTAACTGTTTTAAGAAGTATGGGTCTTAGAAAAGATAGTTAAGAAAATGAAGATAAATCCTATTACTAAAAGTAATTCTTTGAAATTACACAAAATATGTTCAATAATGAAAATATGAGCTAAATGTTTTCAATAAAATCAAGACAACAGTATTACTGTAGTTATAATGAATTTTAATGAATTTACTTCCTTTTATTTATTAAATTAGTTTCTTGATCAGAAATCAAAGGTAAATTTATTTTTCTGCTGTTTTACTTCAGAATTTTATTTTCTTTTTTTTCTTTTTTGTTTTCCGGAGCTGAGGACCGAACCCAGGGCCTTGCGCTTGCTAGGCAAGCGCTCTACCGCTGAGCTAAATCCCCAACCCCTTTACTTCAGAATTTTTACCAAGAGCAATGTCTAAATATATCAGTGACTTATGTGTTAAGCTGCATTAGTTACAGAACTGTTCGTTTGTCTTCTGTTGCAGAGGTACCCAGCCAATTGCTAATAATTAATAGTGTCAACTATGAAGTTGTTCAAAATTACTTGTTATTTTAGAGTACACTATTTCCCAGATTATTTGAAAGCAGTCAAATGGATTAAATATAGTTAAATAAATTTTTGTCACATTAATACAAGTTATTGATACTGAAAAAATGTATTGGTGGTTAAAACATGTAATGCACTTGTAGAGGATCCAGGTTTAGTTCTTAGCACCCATGTGGTGCCTCACAATCATTTGTACTTCATTTCAGGGGATTGGATGCCCTTTTATGGAAATCAGATATTCATGTATTGTACATACATATAAGAAGAAAAACACTTATCAGAAAATGAAAATATTTTTAAATGAAGTTACTAATACAGATGTTTAATGGCATAAAATATTCATTAATTTTACAATATGTAAAAGGATGATAAAAGTTTAAAAAGATTTGAGAAACTGTTCTTAAAACATTTTTTATGGCATGTGACTGCTAAGGTATACAAAAATCAAGTATATCCCTAACATAATAGCCTCTAAGACTTCCTTTCCCTTGATCTCTGACAAGAAACATTTAAATCGATGTCAGTTTTCTGGAAATCTAGAAATGTACTTGAGCCAGAGGGGATGGAAACAGACAGAAGTTCCCGTTATTTGTGTTTCTGATGCTTCTTAAATAATCTCTTTCCCAGAGAAAGGCCGCACTCAATGCTTATTAAAATACCTGCCTCTAGCCAGTAAGTGTCTAACAGAGCAGAACCAGGCGAATGCTTTTGGAATGAAGACCATTTTCAGTCCTTTATTATTTACTCATGGAATGTCCATCTTCTGAGAAGCTCTTGATCCTGATTCTCACTGTCTTTCCTCCCCTTCATATGCTAAGTCAAAGCAAGGTCAGGCCCCACCAATTACATTGTGGCAAGCTTTGCCCTGACTTTAGTACTAGAGTGGAGACTGTATGACAACGGTGTCTTCTTTTCCTGCTAACTAGCAAATGTGTCAATCATAATTGTAAAAATTTTATGATCAATGAGTTCAACTATTATTTCAAGTCTCACTTAACTTTCTTCTTATTATTACTACTTCATTTCTTTGATCAGATTATAATGTAATTACTGATTTTTCCCCTTCCCTTTCCTCCCTGAAAGCTTTCCCATATACACATCCTTGCTTTTGTTCAAAGCCATAACCTCCTTATTCACTAATCATTGTTACGTGCATATATGTATATGTGTATGATTATATGTTTCTACATACAGCATTCTCAGTCTGTATAACGTTACTTGTATGTATGTTTTCAGGATTGACCAATACCACGTGGTAAGCCTTTAAAGTTTCTTAAAGCAGAATCAGACCTTTGTTATTCTGTTACGAGCTTATTGATCATCAGAGATAATTGATTTTTCTTTCTCTGTTTTGGAAGGCAAGATTTAAATGCCTACATTTAACTTGGAAACAGATAAGGTCTGAGTAATGTATCAATTCTCAATGAATGAGAATAACCCCTTCTTGGATGTTTAAAAATATTTTCCAGAGAATATCTTTAATTATGTTATTGACGATTATTATGTTGTCATCAGGTATTGTGAATTATATGATTACATATTTATCATCCATTTTCATGTTATCTTCATTTAACTCTGTAGCTAGACCTTCATGAATTATGTATGACACAGAGTTAGATCCCTCAGCTTCTCAGTCATGGTAGTATTCAGTAAGTTTGAAATAGGATTTTTCCTCATTACTACCAAAATATACGCTCATTAGTCAACAAACGCAATCATCTTTGTGCTCTTTTGAGAGCTTTCTGCTGATCCTTTGCCCCTTATTTGAGGGAATGAGTACTATTTAATGTTAGAACTCATGGTGCCCAGAATACTATTTGGCACTCAGTTGAGCCTGAATAATATTTTTAAAATCACTGCAGGTTTCATACATAGAAAACCTCATTCCCCAGCAACAACACGTTGCACTCCAAATCGCTTGCGCAAAGCAGCTTGGATCTGCCTGGATTTGAGGCTATAAACCAGCGGGTTTAGCAGTGGGGTCATGAGGAGGTAAGCATTGCTCATGGTGGTGTAGAGAATCGGAGATGTTTCCTGGGTGTAACGATGCAGTACTGCAAGGCTGATGAGAGGCAAGTAGAACACCAGAACTGTGCATAGGTGACAGACACAGGTTTGTAGCGATTTCCAGTTTCGATCTTGGATCCCCAGTTTCATCACAGTGCCCAAGATCTTCATGTACGAAACTAAGATGAAGATTGCGTCCACAGCAAATGTGCAGAGCACACAGACCAATCCATAGACGCTGCTGAATGTGACATCGCCGCAGGCCAAGTTAAGCATATCTGGGTAGTAACAATAGGAGTGTGAGAGGATATTGGCCCCACAGAAAGGAAACGTCCTGAGGAAAAATGGCAGAGGGGCCAATAAAGTGGCTCCTCGTATGAGGGCAGCTCCACTGAGGCAGACCACAGTATGGTGATTCAGGATTCTGGTGTAGGTTAATGGAGCACAGATAGCAACCAAGCGGTCAAAAGCCATGGCCACCAGAACCCCTGACTCTACAGAGGAGAGTGTGTGAATAAAGAACATTTGTGTCAGACAGGCATCCAGACCGACATCATGAATATCAAACCAGAAGATGGCCAAGACACTAGGCATCGTTGACAGTGAGAGGCCAAGGTCTGTGAGGGCTAACATGGCCAAAAAATAGAATTGGGGTTCATGAAGGTTTTGCTCTGCTCTAACCAGAAGGAGGAGAAGAACATTGCCTCCAAGTGCTACCAGGTACAGGAGACAGAAGGGAATGGAGATCCACATATGTGCAGCCTCTAGACCAGGGATACCAATGAAGGAAAAAGTAGGCCAATTCAAAGTAGCATTCAAATCTGACATGATGAGACGTAGGTGGAGCAGTCAGGGCATTCACAGACCTATAAAAGACAAATCAAGTCAGAAACTTGATTACTGAACAATAAGGAAAACAATATTTTTAATGCATGAAAGAAAAAACCGAGACATGGAGACTTCAAATTTGGTCATCAAATTTTAGACAGAAACTGGAACGACTAGAACTCTCAAAGAGTATTGATGGGACATAAAATTGTACCATCTCTATTGGAAAATGTTTTGACAGTTTCTTTTAAAGTAAAATACAGACTGATGATGTACTGAATATTTACCCAGTGATTGCACTACTATTAATTTAGTAGAAATGAAATGCACCATCATAAAGACATATAGAATTATTCATATGTACCATTTATGATGCCAAAAACTGAGAAGAAAATGATTGTACATTCACTGTTGTATGGATGCATAAATTACAAAATATTTGTTCATTTAAATTTTAAAAGGAAGAAATCACTGAAAGACACAAAGGCAAGAATTTATCATTTATGTTATGTGAAAAAAAAAGAGAAATAGAAAATATGAATGCTGCCTGATCTCATGTACATGAAGACAGAATCAAATGCCAGATTGCTGATCAGAGACTGGGAGAGACAGATTGTAAGGACTGTGGCTAAAAAAAAATGTACTGAAGGTGTCTCATATATGAATAATGTTGGGATTTCATGGCTGTATACATTAATTACTATTAATTTGTTATGTTCTATCAGCTGTTAATTAACTTAATAAAACTTGCTCAAATATTGTTTTGTCAGGAAAATGGTTTCTCAATGACACTAAATATTCTCTGATGTGGTGTGTGTGTGTGTGTGTGTGTGTGTGTGTGTGTGTGTGTGATTTCTTCAATAATCCTGTCTATTAGTTGATTATTAAATGAAATGCCTGTCATATCTGTGAAATTACTAGTCTCTCATTACTGGAAACTTTTTATATCAAAGACACCTTCCTTGTCTTACACTCTCAGCTACCTAGACCCTTATAGAATGCCCCATTCCACAGTGACAGAGATCTGTGATCTCTCCAACATTTTTATTTAAATATTATTTTTAGTGCTTTATCTATTCAGAGTCCCAAAGTCTTGCGTACATATCCATACCCATTCCATACTTAAAGATTTTTTGGACATACATTACACAGTACATGAAGATTTTTGTTATTATTTAAACCCTTCTAAATCTGCACAGTTAAGTTTTTCTTCAGAAAAAAATGAGTGAGATAATCATCTGTGAATGCTTGCTTATTTGATGTTGGGTTATGAGATCAAGAACTCAGAAAAGATCATAAAAGGTTTGAATTATACCTGCAATGCATGACCAGTTTGTCTTTGTTTATCTCTCTGTGCTGATTCTCCTATTTTTAGAAAGCTGTTACTTGAATCATGCAGGCTTAAAATCAGAAATGACAAAATAAATCATTTCGGTAGAGGCTAACACTTATAAACTCATTGTTCATAAAATCTAAATTTATACTCTCTTATTAGTTTCTGAAATTATACCTTCCTTTAAGCCAAATGCTGCGACTACACCATTTATTCTTTCCTGTATCTTTCATAGTCATCGAGCAAAATCTGATTAAGATTTTTAATTCTTAGATAACCATAATTTTATCTCCAACAAAGGATATCATCTAATCATCTGATAGAGAGTTACCAATTTCTACTTCACTAGTTGCACACATAAGGTTTTGAATTGTGATTATATTTTTTCCTCATTGGCTCATATTCTAATAATTCCTTTCACAACATTTTGGTTTCTTTGAGACATTATTTGAAATATCTAAGGGATTAGTATCAATGACATATTTATAAGTGCATATAAATTTGACTTTATTCAAATGATTGAATTTATTAATTTGATTTCAAAAAACTGTATTTGTTTCTTCTACTTACATTTGCAATAATATTACATTTTTATGTTGCTATGTGGATTAAGCCTATGAAATACAAGAGAAAAAGGATATAGTGCAGTCCTAAAAGATAAGCAATTAGGATTTCTTTCTGCTTTGTCAGAGAATTCAATTTAACAAAAACATATCTAGGTTAATTTTAGATATTATAAAATAAAATTTTGTTATCTTTGTAAATCAATAAAATGTTAGAATTAATTAAATCTAGGATGTCATTAAAAACATTTGTATACATACACCTGAACTCATTAAAATGATAGCATAAGATAATACTATGAAATATAAATTACATATATGATTCTATATTGAGACATGTATATACACATGTCACAATATGGGTCTACACACACATTTATAAACTAATTATATATAAATCATCTTTATGAATCATTCATATTTTTGAGAGTATTAAGATTAAGACCATATATTTCATCCAGTTCTAGTCACTCATTTTAGCTTAAATATATAATGGATAAAAGAAAAATACAAAATAAATAAAGATTGAAGAAATACTCAAACATAGACAAAGATGGTAAAAAAGAGAAGAGGAAAGAAAGAAAATTTCAGTTAAAGTCATTATTTAGAACTCTGTGTCTAGTAGCTCTCCATATTCCAATGATAAAGTTGAAACATATTTACTGGTTCATAACTAGAATTACTCTACATCAGTAAACTGAGTAATTGCAATTGATACCATGTAAATAAATCTAAGGGATATATGAATGTTGAGTCAGATTTATAGAACTATACATATTTTGATCATCAAATGTAACGTTAGTATTATTTATGTTCTCACTTACCTTTTGAATAAGAATTCATCTTTTTAGAGGTAAATTACCAACCACATGAAAAGTTAAAAAAAACAAGAAAAGGACATAGGCGAAGTTGAAATAGACTACCCAGTCTGGAAAGAGTTTCCTGTCAAAAAAAATCTTGAGCTTTCTTTTTAAACTGATACTTTTAAATTGGCTTTGAATAGTACTAGCTACTATGTGAATATCTTGAAATGTGTGAAAAAACGTCATTATAAAGTGTAAGTGCAATATTTATATGAAAGAAAGGAATTTTGGGGGTTAACTTCTGTGTAAAGGAAGCATTTTCCAAGCATGCAGTTTTCCCTTTATGTGCAAAGAAATAAGAAATAAAAATTAAATTATTGATTAATCAAAATTGATTAATTAAATGAATATATTAATTAGATATATTTTCATTACATTATATTTCCCATAATATATTTTCCATTAAATATAGCATCATTTTTTATTTGCATTGCATTTGCTTTAGTTGCTATATGAAATGAATTATTGGTGTATTTAATTCTCATGAATGCTTACTGAATATTCATGAGAAACTGATTCAAACAAAACCAAACAAAACCCACACAATCTATTTAGCTTTTAAAACATAGTATGCATTAATGGCATCAACTTTTAGTTTTGTAAACTACTGACAAATACAAAAAATATTACATAGAAAATACAAATAATCAATAATTTAATTTCTAATTATTATTTATTTAAACAAAATTCTCCAAAATAATTTCCTGACAAAATATTTTCTAACTTAACAATATAGCTTCTTTTGATTTGATTATTTTTTATCATAGGAAACAAATATATATGATGGTATTTTTGAAATTTCATAAACTGCAAATGTGAAGTTGTTATTTTATACAGCATTGTTTAAATAGACTTTCTCATGGTTCAGTTGATACTATCACTTCTTTTCAGAATACATCACTCACTGTGCTGTAGACAACCACTTCTCGTTCAAGAGCATCTGTTACCAAGACTCTCCTCTCTGACACAGGAACCCTTCACCCAATATGGAGAGGAAATGTTTACCTCACAGGTTTAATACTGATTTATAAACTAACAAAAGCGTCTCCCAGGTGCCTGAGAGCTCTACTGAGATTTTAAAAGTTAGGGAATTTCCAACTATCCTAATAAATGCTTGCATTTATTTTTTCCTCAAGGGATCTGGGGAGGCTGCTTTTCTTGTAGAGCATGTCTTTCAATCCTATTATACTGGAGAAATGGATAAGTACCATTTTATTAGAAAGTGAAGACCTGTCAATTTTTTCCTTTATTGTAGGAAAGGCGATTTGAAGTGAAAATGTATAATGGTCAAAGTCTAAGAACCCTTAGTTTTTAAATATGAAAGGAATCAATTTGTAGAAATCTTTAAAATATGTCCATATGTGCTATCTAATGTCAAAAATACACAGCCACTTCATGTGATTTTAAGGTATATATACCTGTTTCTTCTATGTGAGAATAATATAGAATGATGTCTTGAAATAAATATATTTGATAGTAAATATACTGCTTTAATTGACCTAGCTAAATTACAAGTTTCATTTTCAATTTGATTTTAGAATTTTTCCTAATCAGAACCCTTAAATAATTTATCTGTTATTTTATGATTTGTAAAAATGTATAAAACCTTAAAAATAAGTCAGAAAATACATGTGTTCAAAGTCTTACTTTTGAGTTTTGTCTAAATGTGAAAAAAATTATTGCACTGGTTCTCTTCTTGGCTTTTTCTTTCATTGGCCCACATGACATCATCATGAAAGTGGCTGGTGTGCACTTCCCAATACTAACTCTTTTTTGATATATTTGCTGTGTTCTGAATCAATTCAGAATTTAGGTCATCCAAATGTCAAAATACTTAATTTGTTCAAATAGTTTTGACCAGTTAGTTATCCAAAAGTATAAATGACACATAAAGATGATTTTTATGTATAATATTGTATATACATATATTCATGTTACAACACTTGATGAAAAAGAGGCCATGAATTTGAAATGATATAAAAGTGGGTGAATGGAAGGACTGGATAAAGAAAAAAGGGAAACAATGTAATTATATTATATTCTCAGAATAAAATTAATAATAAAACCAGCAGCAGCAACAGCAACTACTGCTGCTGGTGATACTACTACTACTACTACTACTACTACTACTACTACTACTACTACTACTACTACTACTACTACTACTATAATAATAATAATAATAATAACAATAACAACAACACAAAACTGTTTGCACCCTCAACTTATCATTTATGTGTACCTGATTGTTCATTGTGTAGACTAGTGGAGACTTAGCTGTAATCTTTACTACAGAGAGATTAAGGGAAAGTGGTGAGATGGCCTTTAGGTGTGTGTCCAATGGGGAGTCCAACAGGTTCTAATAAATAGTTCTAATAGAAAAGTCATGTGATGACCCTGATTAAAACAAAGCCAACCACAAACAACCTAAAAGTCAGAAATCTAGGAAGGAGTGTAAGAGAGGGGAGTATAGAGTGGGATGGAGAATAATAGGGGTAAAAAAAGAAATATAAGAATGAGGGACATAGCATTGGAATGAACTATATTCACGTATGAAGTTGTTAAAACTACATTAAAGAAAATGAAAATCATAATTGCTATTACAGCCGAAGTTTCTATTAACCTATGAAATGTTGCTATTTTAAATCCACAATAATACTAATACTAAATAATTACATGAACTCTTAAAATTACACAATTATATTGATTAATCTAGACCACAGTGGGATCTATTTTAACAGTAGAACTAAAAATATTTTGGAAGCTTCCTTATATAAGTCAGAAAGTCATGGTTAGCCTTCCTTCTACTCTAGGAAGTAGAATTTATTTAGATGTGGAATGCTTTACAGTAAGTTCATTTAGTTCTACATTATGTTTCATATAACTACTCAAACTGAACGGTAACTTCATAAACTACAGTTTTTATGTTGCTAAGCAGCAGAATTCATAATCTGTCATGAAATGGTTACACACATTAAATAAAACAAAAAATGTTTGATAATGTTTGGGAAATGTAATTGCCTATATATCTAAAATAGCAGAATCACTGGCAGTCTCAATGGCAGATTCAGTAAATATTTAATTTCTAGAATATCAAATGCTTGGAGATGATCTTACTTGTAGACGAGACTATCCTAGGAGAAAAGGCAAGGCTGAGAGAAAAAAAAAAAAAACTACCCAAGACTGTGAGCAAGTGACTTAAAGCAAACTGATCCCTTTCTTTGTGTCATTGTTGTTATCCATGCATTTTTATTGGATAGTTTTTAATTTACATTTCAAATGTTAACCCCTTTCCCCCACCCAATCACCCACCTCTTTCTGCCTCCCTGCCCTGTCATACCCATACACTGGGGGTTCCAGCCTTAACAGGACCAAGGACTTCTCTTCCCACTGGTGTCCAACAAGGCCATCCTCTGCTACAAATGCAGCTGGAGCCATGGGTCTATTCATGTGTACACTTTGGATGGTGGTTTAGTCCTTGGGAGCTATGGTTGGTTGGTATTGTTGTTATTATGGGGTTGCAAACCCCTTCAGTTCCTTCAGTCCGTCCTCTAACTCCTCCAATGGGGACCCATTCTCAGTTCAATGGTTTATTGTGAGCATTTGCCTCCGTATTTGTCATGCTCTGGCATATATATATATGCCATTCCTTAAGTCCCTGCTCCAAACGTTGTCTCCATAGCTCCTCCTATGAATATTTTTGTTCCTCTGTCTAAGGAGTGAAACATCAGCATTTTGGTTGTCCTTCTAGCTTCATGTGGTCCGGGATTGTATCTTGGGTAATCTGAGCTTTTGGGCTAATATTTACTTATCAGTGAGTGCATACCATGTGTGTATTTTTGGGATTGGGTTACCTCACTCAGGATAATATTTTCTATTTCAATCCATTTGCCTATGAATTTCATGAAGTTGTTGTTTTTAATAGCTGAGTAGTACTCCACTGTGTAGATGTACCACATTTACTATATCCATTCCTCTGTTGAAGGACATCTGGGTTCTTTCCAGCTTCTCGTTATTATAAATAAGGCTGCTATGAACATAATGGAGTATGTGTCCTTGTTATATGTTAGAGCATCTTTTGGGTATATGCCCAAGAGAGGTATAGCTGGGTGCTCAGGTAGTACTACATCCAATTCTGAGGAACCTCTACACTGATTTTCAGAGTGGTTGTACCAGCTTGCAATCCCACCAACAATGGAGGAGTGTTCCTCTTTCTACAAATCCTTGCCAGCATTTGTTGTCACCTGAGTTTTTGATCTTAACCAATCTAAGTGGTGTGAGGTAGAATCTCAGGGTTGTTTTGATTTGCATTTCCCTGATGACTAAGGATGTTGAACATTTCTTTGGGTGCTTCTCAGTCATTCGATATGTCTCAATTGAGAATTCTTTGTTTAGCTCTGTATCCTATTTTTAATCGGGTTATATTGTTTCTCTGGAGTCTAACTTCTTGAGTTCTTTGTGTATATTGGATATTAGCCTCCTATCAGATGTCAGATTGGTAAAGATACGTTGATTGCCATTTTGTCCTAATGACAGTGTCATTTATATCTTTGGGATTCTGAACAACATTTGGTGATATCATTATTCACTTATGTGTTTATCTCTGAGGAAATTTCTCAGATCAAATGGGAAAGTGATAGGAATAGTTTGTTTCCACAGTTCAGATATAATCAACATAGAGGCATCTATAGATTCTGAATGCTGTTGTCAGGTGCATATATAGCTAGACTTAGATGTCTTACATCGTTTAGCCCAATTGGGAAAGACATTTACATTTTAAGCTTCTTTGTCAATTCTGAAAGGCAGTTTCCATGTTGGTTGCTCACAGTGTCTCTACAGAAGCTGCAAACATCCATACTCACAGCTGTTAAACACACATTATTACCAGTGTTGTACAGCTGAACCCGCAGAGTGCTATAAGAAGGACAATAGCCACACTTGGGAGGTGATCAAGACATCCATTTGCATAAGTGATCTGAGATTCTGTCTGTGTTTTAGGAATCCTCTTTATCAGAACATCTGATGGAAGGAGAACTACTATGTCAGGTAGAAGTTCAAATGTGCTGTTGCAGAGTAGGCTAACTGCAATGATGGTGCACTCTACATGTTTTTATAGTGCTTTTATTTTAAAATTTATAATGTAACTTCATACTTTCCCTTTTCCCTTTGCTCCCTCCCTATATGCTTAAAACTTAAAACTTGTTTAAAAGCTTATATTGTTATGGGTCTAGGGTCACATGCTATTTTAAGAAATAACACAAAATACCTTTAGTGATGCTTAAAATATTATGTAAAATGATCCACTAGCATTGATTGGTAAGGAGTATGTGGGCCAAAGAATGATGACAGAAAAAAAAGGATTGCTTTCTGAATCCTGATATAGTTTTAGGAACACCAAATAGTGTTTCGTTTGGAATGGATCAAATCAATTAAAGGGCAATACCTTGAATGGAAAGGTTTCAATTATATAAATGTTCTAGATTTCTTATTTATGGTTTGCATACATGTAAATTTCACATAATGCTATACTATGTCATTCTTTGGTAAACTGACTTCCTAACGGAATTGAATTAATACAACCTGGATATCTACTACCACATCTGATGAAGTCACATAATCGGCACCTCAGCATTTTTGCATTGCCTCTAGGGAGTAGAAAGTCCAATGCTGATACTCACATTAAGAAAAGGAGTGTTTAGGGAAATTATAATTCTCAGGGGAGAGCTTCTCACATAACAACTTAGCTGAATCTAGGCCAACACTACTCATGGTCTTCAACAGAGAAGGAGAAGCTGTGCTTACAGAATTCCGGAGAGGACACTGTCTTAAGAAGCCAGGTGAGAGAAAAACTATGTGTGATTTGAAATAGAAATTTAGGTAAAATATTATACATAAATTAGTGTGTATGGGACGAGCTAATTAAGTAGGAGGAAAAACCCAGGCCTGAGGAAGGGATCTTTTAGGGAAAAACATCCTTATGCTGGTTCTATCAAATATCTGAGATGTACGGAAAATGGTAGTAAAGCACTTAAAATGAACTGGAGAAGGAGGACTGTCTAAACACATGCTGATGCTGACCAGTGACCTGTCCTTCATCACAAATGTAAGCATACTTTTACATTCAAAAGTACACATTCAGAAAGTGCCCTGAAAATACAGTCTAAGCAAAAAGAAACATCAGTTACATAATAAAGCGTTTAGAAACAGGTGACACATAGAACTGAACAAATGACACTTTGCAAATAAGGGGACTCAGAGAGGTGTATTCTTATCACATTTAGGCTGAGTTTTCCACTCAGACTTTCCTGATAGAGCAGCTGTCCATTAAAGGGGCAGTTCCAACCAGTCCTCTGAAGCTAATTTTTTTTCTTTTAGGAACTTTTATTTATTTATTTTTTCTTTATCTTTATTAAATTGGGTATTTCTTATTTACATTTCAATTGTCATTCCCTTTCCCCTCCCCTTCTATAAAGTTGTTCCCCTCCCTATCCTCCCCCCATTACCGTCCTTCTCCCAACAATCACGTTCACTGGGGGTTCAGTCTTGGCAGTACCTAGGGCTTCCCCTCCCACTGGTGCTCTTACTAGGCTATTCATTGCTACCTATGCAGTTGGAGCCCAGGGTCAGTCCATGTATAGTCTTTGGGTAGTGGCTTAGTCCCTGGAAGCCCTGGTTGGTTGGCATTGTTGTACATATGGGGTCTCGAGCCCCTTCAAGCTCTTTCAGTCCTTTCTCTGAATCCTTCAATGGGGGTCCCATTCTCAGTGAAGCTAATTTTTTATTTCATCTCTGAGGTTTTACTTCTCATAATTAAAGCATGTATAATTAATTACTGCATTAATTACTGATTAATCACTGCATTAACTTCTGAGCCTGACCAAAAGGATAGAGGTGGAGAATTTGAGCTGTAGAATGTGTGGCTGAAAGTAGAAATCTGTCAGCAGGATCCTGAAACATCCCAGAACTAGTAACAGAAAAAAAGGTAAGTCAGGATTGAGACTGATTTCGGTGGTTTTCCTTCATGTTCTTTCTCTATCAGAACCTGAACTCAAAAGAAATTTTAAACGAGTCATAGAGGAATAGTGAGAGTCAATGGGAATGTATGCTCATATGCAGGGAATAAAGATTTCACAATGCAATCTCCAGTAAAGCTAACAGCAGGGGCAGTGATGGCAAGTGGACAGGTGAAGAACCAGATGTCTAGGGCTGATGCTCATGGTACCATTTCTTATGATGGGAAGACTGAGAAACGTGGTTAATCTTTAACTTTAGAAACATGGGGGTTGGGGATTTAGCTCAGTGGTTAGAGCGCTTGCCTAGCAAGTGCAAGGCCCTGGAGTTTGGTCCCCAGCTCCAAAAAAAAAAAAAAACATGGAAGGTGAGCTAAGATAAAAATAGCAAACTTGAAAGAATTTAAATGTGTTCATAGAATTTTTTTCTAAAATAAATGTGTTGTGCTTAACGTAGAGAATGAAAATGGAATCATCTCATAAATATTGCATGATATTTTTGTATTGATAGTTGCCTAATATTTTTGGTGAAACTAGTTAAATGTTCCAGATTTAATTTGTGTCATTAGTACAAAATATATTTCAGAATTAAACACATAGCCAAAACATCTATGAAGTATTAGCCTGAATTAAGAACAAATGGTTAACACCAAACCACATATGTAAAGTAGGCCTACTATAATGTGCTTAGACATACTGACTCAAAATGAACTCAATCACATTCAATAATCTTTATGAAAATATCTATATGTTGATAGTCACAAAATTAATATTCTATACTTTGAAATTAGTCCATATGCTATGTGAATTAGTATGTAAATATTTTAAGTATAGGTACATTTTCAATTTTATAGAAATAAACAAGGAAAGGGAATAACATTTGAAATGTAAGTAAAGAAATATATATAATAAAAAAGATATGACACAGTAAAAAAAGAAGTATTTTACTTTTACTTTATGTGGTACATGATTTTAGAAACCATGTTTGTATTAAGGAATGGTATGTCACTTGTCACAGTACTTCTAAAAATTAGTGATGGAGAAGTGACAATAAAATAATCTAAATCTACCATAAAGTATTTTGTACTATATTAAATATGAGTAAAAAATGTAAATTCATGTAGGTCTTTTTAGTTTTTGCACTCACATGCAGAAATTTTTAAGAAGAAAAAAGCATTAGCAATTCCCAGCTTGCTCTGAAGACTAGGTTCACACCTTACTTGGTAAAGTTTTGTCTGTTATATGCAAAATACTGGTTTCAATCCCAATACCACAAAATGCTTTAATTTTATGAACAAGCAGTCAACTGATATAACATTTATTCATTATAAGTAAGACTGAAGAATTCCACAAAATAGTGTGCTGCGGAAAATAGAGTGAAAATTTCAGTTAGTGAATGGGAATTTAGTTAATGATAATTTCCAAGGTTTTCATTTTAAAATGTCATTATATCAGTGTTATAGCTTAAATTAACTAAAACATATTTTTATTTTTTCCTTCAGTAATACATCATACCTGAAGAAGATTTTCCATAAAGGAATACTCTTTATTGGGTTCAACTTATACAATAGGAAAGGTCATAAAATCTTTTATCACACAAAACAACAGACCACTCATGACTGTATGAGGATGAGACAAAAAGAATGTGCATTCAAGGTACAAAAGTTATAGAGACAGGATTCTGCATCTATTTCTAGGACAACACATTTTATAGGCGAGGCATGCAGCCCTGACAACATGCTTCACATCAACATCACCAACTCCATCTTCTCCACCTTCCTAGTTACAGGCATTCCAGGGCTGGAGACAGTGTACATCTGGGTATCCATACCATTCTGTGCTATGTTTCTCATTACTATCGTGGGCAACATGACCATCATAATTGTTATCTGGCATGAGCAGACTCTTCATGTTCCTATGTATCTCTTCTTGGCCATGTTAGCTTCCTCTGATCTGGGTCTCTCTCTCTTTACCTTCCCCACTCTGTTGAGAATCTTTTTGCTGAATGCTAGAGAGGTGACAACCTCTGCATGTTTCACACAGATGTTCTTTATTCACACTTTCCAAGACCTTGAGTCAGCTATCATTCTGGCAATGGCCTTCGACCGGTACATGGCCATTTCCCATCCACTTCATTATCACTCCATTCTTACCGACACTGTGATTTCCAGGATAGGATTGTCAATTGTTGTACGAACCTTAGTTGTGCAGGTGCCTCTCCCCATCCTCTTGAGGAGGCTGTACTTTTGTCATTCCAATGTACTATCTCATTCCTACTGTTTGCATCCTGACATCATAAAGCTCTCCTGCTCCAGTACTAGTGTCAACAGTATCTTTGGACTCTTCGTGGTGCTTTCGACCATGGGGCTTGACTTTCTCCTCATCCTCCTCTCATACATATTGATTCTGAAAACAGTACTGTGTATGGCTTCCCACAGTGGCCGCCTCAAGGCTCTCAACACCTGCATCTCTCATCTGTGTGCTGTGGTCCTCTTCTTCACACCCATGATCTGCCTATCCATGCTGCATCGTTTTGGTCCAAAGCTCCCCTCACATGTCTATGTGACCCTGGCCAACATGCACTTTCTAATTCCTCCTGTGATGAACCCCATCGTCTATGTGGTGAAAACCAAGCAGATCCGTGACAAAATTCAGAAACTCTTTATTAAAAAAGCAACAGAGAAAGCTCGGGTTTCACCTACAACATAAATTATGAAAAATTTATGTAATATTAAACACAATCAAAAGCAACCTTTCCTCTAAAATATTAGTTTTTTTAAATTGAGCTTTGTACAGATATGAAAACTAAGAACTATAAAGTCATATAATTTCTTCAAGTCCACAAAATTCTCTCAAATTTCATAAAATTTTCTTTTCTTTTCATGCCCTATTTGTCATCTTATTGTTTAAATATTGCCATTCAGGTGTTGTTTAAAGGCAACAAGTAAATTCATCACAAAGTTTGTTCATGAAATAATGCTCATTATTATGTGTATAACTTTTAAACAGTTTTAAATTTTACTAAATTCAGTGTATGTGTGTATATGTACATGCACCAGTGTGTTGGTGCTCATAAAAGCCACAAGTGGTGCCAATCCAGGATTCCTTTGAGGTGAAATTACTGATGGTTGTTAGCTAAGCCATGGAAAGTCCTGGCTACTTGTACTAGCCAGACCAGGTACTGGGAACAGAACTTGGGTCTTCTACAAAAGCAATACATAACCTTAACTTCTCAGCCATCTCTCTAACATATATTGTTGTAAGTTTGTGTCATGAACAGGATATTCAATTTCTCTTTTGTCTTCTAGAGGATAAACCCTGCATCATTTTTCATACCATTTTCTCTTCACTTAAATACAGCTGTCTATTTATCTAATAGATATATAGGACATTTAAATATGATGGTTGTCTTGTCTTCATTGTGTTGTCTTTGTTCCTTAAACCAAGTAAGTTGTACAATCTCAGACAACAGCATAGATTGAGTAGTAATGTGAGAAGGAGGTAAAAACAACAAAATTCAGATAATGAATTCCCATAACTTCACTCATAACCAACACATTTCAGAAAATGGTACAGAATCTGGGCTATATTGGGGCAAATGCAGAGGATGGAAAAATATGTGCTGTGTCAATAAAGTCAAATATTTGACTATGTGAGTCTTATCCAAGGATGTGTGTGTGTGTGTGTGTGTGTGTGTGTGTGTGTGACTTTGTATACATCTACCATAACATTTTCATGCTTTGATTTTTATATTTTCTGTACTCAATTTAATTTTCCTCCCTTTAATTTTACCCACATCTGTTATAGACTTTCTGTTTAACATACATCCAATGGTCCTTATTTTTTTCTTTTTTTTGTGAAAAATCTAACATTTTTTTAAAAAAATTTTATTTAATCTTTTTACAGTCCAGATTTTATCCACCTCCCAGTCCACCCTCTGACTGTTCCAAATCCCAGAACTCCTCGCCCCACCCCTGTCTCCATGCCTCCATTAGGATGTCCCCAACCCACCACCCCCACACCCTACCAGACCTCCCCAAACCCTGGGGCCTCCAGTCTCTTGAGGGTTAGGTGCATCTTCCCTGACTGAGTCCAGACATGGCAGTCCTCTGATGCTATGTATCAATCAAGCTTCATCCAGAGAAAATAGTCAACACATTCTTTTTTTATTAAAACAAAGAAATAGGATTATATTCCAATATGTGTTACCGTAAAAAAAGTCAAGATAATCTCTTATGTGGTGTTACTTTTGGCATCAATATCATGTTTGGCAACTTTCTGGTTACCTTAGTCACCGACACCCCAATGCTTATGGGTATTTCCCATTAGCAGCAGCAGCAACAGCTACTCTGTCCACTTCTTCCTAGTATCATCATGCACAAATGAATTATTTTGAAGTTGGGTAGCATAAAATTGTGTGCAATATCTGCTCTGAGAGTACGAATGAATATGATGTTCTAGATTTTTTATGGGCTTAGTTTACAAATGAGGGTGCTTCCTAGCATGCCATGAGCTCTATTCACTCTCTAGTCTTTAATTAAGTGATAGAGTAGGTGAACTATGAAACCATTTCTGTCACATGATTCCTGTTGAAAATTTGAAGCAATATATTGTTCTCACTGTTTCTGTATATTTTGGCCAATAAAGACATTGGTTCATCATGTGACAGAAGAAAATTAATTTTTGCATCACTTGTGTATGTTTGTATAGAGTGGTGGTATTTATTTTATCCTTAATGTTTTTAAGAATTAGGGATAAGCTACAAGTTCAACAAGTTAATTTCCTTCATAGTAGCTTTTTCCCCTTCCACCTGCCTTCTTTCCATTGCTGCTTTTTTTATGTTCATTTTTCCTTCCTTTCTCTTTTTTAATTTTATTTATTTTTTGCTTGAGAAAAAACTTCACTATTCGCTCTGTTCTGACTTTAAAATTACATTCTCCATCCTTAGCTATTTACTTCTTAGTGCTGATGTTATGAAGCTTGTACCATCAAGTTGTATTTATAATGGCTTTTGATGTTTTTCAAACAGGGTAACAACAAAAAATTATTAAGTAAACATGTATCTAAAAACTGACATTGAATACAATTATAAAACCAGGACTATACATTGTCAAAAACTGCTAAGAGTATGTATGTGACTATTGAGTGCAGTACTATAAATGAGATGTTTCTATTAACCTCTTACAATGAATATAAGAGACAGAAGAAAAGAAGAAATTCTTGAAATGACGTCTGTAACACCTATGAACACAGCAGAAGTCATGATGTGCATGTATTGTACAAGATTGCATTCATCTTGTAAAATTTTGGATGCTATTGGCTAACAAAATACCAACCCTCCATGACCATATATATATATGTGTGTGTGTGTGTGTGTGTGTGTGTGTGTGTGTGTGTGTGTGTATTACATGTATTTACAGTCAATGATTGTTGAACTAAGGGAAGTCATATTCTCAGGAGTGTAGCTACTGTTAATTTCTCCTCTCTTGAGTAATTGCCCTCCTCCCCAATATGTACTGTTTCCCACAACCCTGTTTAAACTCAATGGTCCACTAATGAGTATACAAAATAAATAGAAGGAAGTAAGAGGGGGACTTGCTGTGGAAAGAGGTGTGGTAAAAGAGGGGAGTATTTAAAGGAGATGGGAAAATATTACCAACATGAATTACATCCTTCAAACTGTATGATATAAATTAACAGTTTTTAATATTTTACATTTCAATATCTTTACTATTCATAAGTGACATATTCTTTTATAGTACAAGTCTGAGGTGTGAAATGCAGAGCCCCTCCAATATTCTTTAAGTCTATAATGAGCAGCATTATTTCATTTTTCACATGTACTTATAAGCACAAACTTTTTCACAAAGGACTCTTGACTATTCATGCCAGAGATTTATGACTTTATACTATACAAGAGACATTGTAATCAGTTCAAATATTTTTTTTATTTCTGTGCTTCTTAAGGACACTAGAATACCCATAGTGAAATGACAACAAAGTAATCATCTAGTCAGTTTGTTTTCCAATGCTGATAATACATCACTGGCTGTATCAGTACTTCTCTACAATCCCCAGATGTGCCTTAAATATTTGTAACTATCCCCTAGATACATGTAATTCACTCTATTTTCCTCCCTAATGGTTCAGAAGTCATTTACACACTGCATATTCCTATTAACCATAAAAAGGATAATTGTATCACCTAGAAGAAAAGGTCAAAATTGATTCAGCTTTAAATTAGTCTTTTAGAGATCATATGGGGTTTTGCCAATATTATACTCTAGTAGAATTGCTTTCACACACACACAAACACGCGCGCGTGCGCACGCGCACACACACACAATTGACAAAATTACAAGAATTTTATTTTTAATTAAAATACAATTATATCATTTTTATCTTTATCATTTTATCATTTATATCATTCTCTCTCAAAGTCATGGCCTCTTTTTCTTTAGTTGCTGTAGTTTTGCACACATAACCATACACACATATATACCCCCACCCCCACACACATACCACACATGTATGCAGACATACTTACTTGTATAGCCTAAATATATAAATACAATGTGCTTAGTTCATCTAGTGTTGTTTGTTGAAGGTTGACCACTTGATATTGGATGACCAATTGGAGAGGTTTTAGTTAATACTATTTTTGTCACTAGTTAATTTATTTATTCACATTATATGCCAATTGCTGTTCTCTCCCAGTCCTCTCTCCCAGAGTCCCCCCCTCCACCCCCTTCCTGTTCTCCTCTGAGAGGGGGAGGAGAGCCCTGGGTATCACCACACCTTGGCATACCAAGTCTCTTCAGGGCTAGGTACATCTTCTCCCATGAAGGCCATTTTCCCTATTCTTGGGATTCAATTTATTAGTTGCATGTAGTTCTTTGCTTGTAAGATTTCTTCTTTCCATATTAGCATGCCTATTAGCACAGAAAATATGATTAAATAATAAACACCTATATATAGTCTACCTTTGTGTGTATGTGTGTGTGTGTGTGTGTGTGTGTATTAGGATCAAAAACTTTAAAGTTAATAGTTCAGAGTATTTTTGATCTCCGTAAATTATAAATTTCAAGCTAAATATCCAAATATAGCTTCACATAAGGTTATAATGTTTATTGATTATCTGACTTCTTACTTAGAATGTAATTAATATATTTCCACCACTACAGTCAAAATATTCCAAAGCCAAAGATTATTCATATTTTAGACATGAAAACAATTTAAAAATATTTCTAATGTGTTATAAAATTTTCATTAAAATGACATGAAATATTCTAGGAACCATGTTACAGCAATGGACCTATTTTACAAGTTGTTGCTTATCAATACAGCCTTTGACAAAACTCCAAGGCTATATCTGAGTAATATCAAGACATTTACCAAGTAGTGATTCAATCATCTGTACCAGGGCAACATCTCAGAATGAGCCACATCAGTGCTACACGGTAAGGAACAATTAAATATCTACGTACGTCTCCTGTCCAGTATGGGGACTGTAATGTTGATCATGTAACAGATGGTGTACCTTTGTGACTGGTTTCCATAGGGAGTCTGGCTCCAAACTGCAAGCACACTCTATAGACAGAACTATCTTTAATGTTTCTCTGAGGTTCATGGCACTGGCAACTAATGGAAGAGAGAAAAATGGAAGACAGAAACTTGGTTAAATTTTGCCTATGTATTTTTGCTTCTGACAAGTGTACCACATCCTTTGCTGTGTATTAAATCTTATCCATGAGTATATATCACATTGCATACTATGACTCTGAAGAACCAATGAATTATTGTACATAATCTCATATCACTTGTGGCTTGTTTCTGATGTTTCTGTTTCAACTGATAGTAGCTCTTTACCTTTATAATATTTTTCACTTTTCCTTTTCTCGACTTAACAAAAACACTCCAGGCTCATTCTATATGTGCCTCTTGAATCAGCTTGAATCTACCTTAAACCTTAAAATATTTCCACAGAAAATGAGAGCGCATTTTTAAAATGTAAAAGGAAAAAAATGTGAGATCAATAAAAAACTGGCTTAATGTTCTTTATGGGGTAAACTTATACTAGACATCATTTACTAAAATCATTAAGCACCAACACTGTGCTAAAGATATCCTATTCTAGCTCCAAAATTCCTATAACTTAAGAATTTTTTCTTGAACAGAATAAAGAAAATGCTTTGGAAAATGCAGGTGATTTGTCTGTCTGCAGTTCCTAATATTAAGCAAGTTATTGTTAGAATGAACATAGGCTATAGAATTTTTTTTTAGGGCTAACATGGTTTTACACTGAGAATATAAGAAATAAAGCTTGCAACCAGTTTCAAGTTACTAGAGTTATTCTGGAAAGTTTACAAAGACTCATTAGTTGTTAATACACTCACAACCTGTGGTAGATAGCTGTGGGCCTCATGAGAGAGCCTGAATCAGAGCTTTATAAGCCTGCTCCATTGGCATTGCACTTAAGGCAGGGAGCCTCATGAGGCTCTACAACCTGTGGCTCTGCCCTGGAGTCTGGTGAGTGATGAAAACACTCCAATCTAGGTTAGGTCAAATCATGTCCTGTAATATTTGGGATGTAAGACAGAAGCTATTCCATGACATATTAACTCTTTACAAGGATCTCTGAGGCAGAAAGAACACTTGTTGAAGGTACTCAGTTCTACTGATTGATGTATATGATATATATATATGATAGTACTTTAGATAACAATCTCTGACTCCTATTTTCGCATCTGTCAATCATTCAACTGTTTCCTTTAGAGTTTAAGATCAAATAGAAATCAAGTTATACTACTATATGTAGAATACTGGAATTGCAAAGAAATTGATGTTATAGAAAAAAGATATGAAGAATGGGAATAGGAAGTAAAACAAGAAATATGCCTTCCAATTATCATATAACTTATAAATATAGGCTAGACTGACAAAGATAAAACATAAGATTTTCATGTAGACTTAGGATTCCACCTATGGGGGTTTTCACCACTGTGACACATCTGTAGAGCTGTTTTATGGAACCACGTGCTGGGAACCAGCTCCAGCAGAGGACAGGGCCTGAGCAGAGTGGATTTAGCAGGCAATGCAAAGAGGATTGCTCTGGACAGCAGTTTGCAGCTTTTCTGAGCCTCTGAGAATGTATGGTCTCTGTACTTGAGAGACAGATCACAGATGAAAGCTGCTTTCTCAGAGCTACAAGATATATTTACATGCCTCACAGCAGTGATTACAACACTTACATTCCAAAGAGTTTCTAATACATAATTATTATAAGGAAAATAAAACAAAACATTTTTAGTAGTTATAGTCTAAAGTCCAAAGATCACATAACCTGTCACAGCTTAGACAAAGTTTAGATAAGTGGGGGAGGAGAAGCTTTAAACTTGGAGTCAGAGAGTTATGGTTATAGGTGTCAGATAGTTTGAAGTTTGAGAAGTAAATCTTTTATATTAAATTTTAACAAGCAAAGCAAAAAAATTACCAAGTTGAGTGATAACCAAGTTTTAAGCCTTTTTATTTCTTATTTCTAATTCTCGTATTTGTCTCTTGATATGCTTTTAATTCATTACACCATTGTGTATGAGGAGTGTGTTTCAGGACCTCCAAAACTCCTTTGGACATTTTGTTTTACTGGAGATAGTTTTTCTTCAGTTATTTAGAGACCCATGGTAAACCCTATCTACCCAGTCTTTTCATGAAGCTAGAAATTGATAAAAGCCATGTCCCTTTATTTTTATACCTAATCCTAGTCTCTACAAAGTCACTATCCTTATATTGATATTTTCCTGTAGGATGCTCTAAGATTTCCAATGATGGCAATGAGGTTTTTTTTTCTATTGGAGGATACCAGAGACATTCCCCCAAACTTGCACTCAGGGCCAAACTTTATTTGAACTATTGGAGGGGTTTTTCTGAAAGCCTCCTGTCCCTTTTTTATCGACCCAATTTCAATAGAATGTGAAGTTGTACCCTGTTTCTCTAATTCTCAATTTCCTAAAATCTCCTTCAATTTCTTTCTTTCTACAAATATACTCAGACTGATATTATCAGTTTGGGTTAAATAAGAAATGTTTCAGTCTATTTGTGGGAGTCTACATGAACAGTCTTGACCTGTCCCAACTTTTGATGACAAGGTAAGAACATCCTGCTTAATGCTTTCATTAATAAAATTTTGTTTTTAATCCAAGTATTATTTTCCAGTCCATTTCTCTCTCCTATAACATTCATTAAAAAAGCAAAATTAAGGCAAGTAAAAAACACCAGAAAAAGTTGAAGAAAATTGTATCCAATTTCTAGGCACCTCTCTCCTCAGGCAAGAATTTTGTCAGGGAGTCTCATCAGCATGTCAGTGAATTGTTCCACCTACGGGGCTTTCCAACAAGTCATGTTTGCCACGTTTCAAGAAATTATTAGCCAAGTAAATCCAATTGAATGTTAAAGTCCAACTCAGGGCTACTAAATTGTAAGTGCTTCAATTTTAATGGGTGCAATGCCAAGTTTCCCAAATTGTGAAATTTTCAGCATATTGGCAAATAATTTTGGAGGAAAGAGGGTACAATTTCCTATATTCTTGGAAGCATTCTGGTGGTGCACAATATAGATAAACATTGCCAGAAGCAGATCAAGAAAAACATGTTCCTTGTTTCATTTCTTTTTCTACAGTCAATATTCAGAGTTTTCTCAGTGCATTTTAGATTTTTTTTTGTAGTTAACTCCTCTTAGCCTTTCCAAAAGTGTAGTTGCACAATCAAGTTCACCTTTTTATTTTTTATTTTTTTTTCAGAGCTGGGGACCGAACTCAGGGCCTGGCGCTTGCTAGGCAAGCGCTCTACCACTGAGCTAAATCCCCAACCCCAACCTTTTTATTAATTCATTTTTGCATTCAAATAGGTCAGCTACAGCATGGAAGACGTTTATGAGCAACTGTTATTTTGCTTCCTCATCTGTCCTACATTTGTTACCAAACATGTTTCTTGCTCAGTTTTACATGTCACTTCAAAATGAGACACCCTTGTCTAACCTTCATAGAAATGTAACTCCAGGATTCCCCGAGTCAATAGTTAACATGTGGACTAATGATTATAGATGCTTTTTTTCTGCTATGTGGCACACCACTTAGATTTATTGATAAGCAAGAATTAGAATATCATAACAGTCCAAGATGTTGCCTAATGTACTTCTCATGTACATTTAAAGTTTCTATTTTTAAAGAAAACTGTTTAAGATGTTCAGAAGAGAAAATGCCATTTAATGTACAATTTTGATGTTTGTAAGGTTTCTCTAAAACTCCCCATACTCAGGATTTGGTTTATGCTTATTTTTGTTAGTGCTTTTACAGTACTTGACATTATTTTGAGTCAGGTAAACTGGAGAAAACAATGATAATTGATATTGCTACTCGATACATTTAATCTGTCTAAAGTCAGTGTTCTCTAGATCTAGCTTAAACGTATGTTCTATATTGACCAGTAAGTCAATAGCTCTTCAATGGTAGAAGCTATATATTACCTGATGTTATTACCAATATTTCCTCTAGACAAGGAGCTTTGATTTTTTTATTCTACCAAAAATATTTTTTCAAATATGAATATTGTCTAGTTTATCTATGTTTCATATATGTACACCAACTACCTCAAATTTCAGTGAATATCAGGCATAAATACTGAGAAAACTATTCAGATAACATGAATGAGCACGTAAATACACACCTTTTCTAATATATTTTTGACCTTATCTTTGGTTTGTTATGCCTTGGGACCATTTCAGTACAAAAGTTATATCTGATAATATAGTTCAATATACTTATAATTTATCCTCTAAATTCCTACACACTCATTCAATAAATTACCCATACCTTGCTTCCATTAGAAATGTACTTGTATTCTGCTATTAGAAATAATATATCCCATGTATTTGAGCTTTATGTTCTGAACATAGAATTGATCTCAAGTTTCAAACATTGAAAAACCTTCAAGGTGAAAGGGAGCTATGTTCGTGTTAGTCACCCAAGTGTGTTGTTTTACGTAAAGCTATTGGTAAGAAGTGAGTCTGCATTGTTTTAGAGTAGAAACTGCTGAGAGGGTGGGGTTTAGTAGTGTGGGTAAACACTGAGGGTCACTATTTTGTGGCCAGTGAGGCAATGCACATGAGGTATCACGCAAGAAGAGTGCTATGACTAACAGGTTTTGTTTTAATTTTATTACAGTTTTCTGAGGAAATCCCTTTCCAGTGTTATGGCTGTTTCTAAACATAGCAATGCCAGCAGCTTCTTTTTTATATTGATGGATCTTCCAGGACTGGAAACTTCTCATTCCTGGACAGCAATTCCCATCTGCTTAATTTACATTCTTTCTGTGTTGGGGAACATAATAATAATGCATATTGTCAAGTCTGTGCCCAGCCTTCACACACCTATGTACCTCTTTCTTTCCATGCTGTCAATGGCTGACCTGGGCCTCTCAGCTTCTACACTGCCTTCAATGGTAGCTGTTTTTCTCCTGGGCCAAAGACTGATAGGAGCTGCAGCCTGTTTTATGCAACTCTTCTTTATTCACACATTTTCGGTCATTGAGTCAGCCGTTCTCTTGGCCATGGCTTTTGACCGCTGTGTGGCCATCAGAGAGCCTTTGCGCTATGCTACCATCCTCACAACAAGACGTATCGGGGCCATTGGACTGGCCGTGGTGGTCCGCAGTGCTGCTCTTCATCTGCCTTTGCCTGTGCTCTTAGGAAGGCTGGCATTCCAGCCTGTCAGTGCTCTGTCTCATTCGTACTGTGTTCATCCCGATGTCCTAAGGCTGTCCTGTTCCAGTACAGTCGTCAATAGTGGCTTTGGGCTCTTTGTCATGCTCTCTACATTGGGGATGGATTCTGTGCTAATTCTCCTCTCCTACGTGCTGATTTTGAAGACAGTCCTGAGCATTGCTTCTAACGCTGAACGATTAAAAGCCTTTAACACCTGCATTTCCCACATTTGTGCTGTTCTTCTATTTTATACCCCACTGGTGAGCCTGTCTATGATTCACCGCTTCGGAAGAAAGAAACTACCAGCTCAGGTGTACATGCTTCTATCTTATCTTCATTTTCTTATGCCCCCAATGCTCAATCCAATCGTCTACAGTGTCAAAACCAAAGAGATTCGGGTTCGCATTCTAAAGATGCTCCGTCCCAAGAAACATTGAAATATCATTGGACAATTCCTCAGTCCTAGGTAAAGACTGTCTGATTGAGGACATCCCAACAGAATGTAGCAGAGTGTTATCCTCACTAGATCACCAGTCTACACACTATTTAGACACATCAACAAGAATACAGTGTGGATTCCTCGGTCCTTCGAACCCATAACTGATCCATAGGAAAATCGTAATTCTTAAAATTCAAAAGTCAGTTTTGTCTTTGAAAGCATTATCACGGGAGAAGTTTTTGCATCTCAAGAGTGTTGTTTCTACACTTGTCATGTAAAAGTGCAGAGTATAAGAATGGGTGCTTGGTACATCTAATGTCTGTTTCTGATAAACACTGTAAAATTCTGAAAACAAGCTCAGACAGGCCTCATTTAGTTGTAATTTCAGAAATAACAGCAAGCATAACCAATGGTAATATATCATACTTTTGTGATTTATGTAATAACTATGAATTGGAGATTACCTCTGAAAACATAACTGAATAAATATCTCAAAGAGTAGCATGTATATTTAAAAATAAAACTCTTGAACTATGGTGTCTGAAACTTTAAATATGCAACTGTACATTTCCTTATAGGTTATCTCTTGAGAGATGAGTAGAAACTTCAATAGTCTCTATCTTTCTCAATTGAGCTAACTTCCATATGCTTCAGGGTTTACATGGAAAATCCATGTTTTCAAGAATCACTGTAGCTATTGAATTTCTGGCTCAAGATACAGCTCATATCTCCCTTACTCCACTAGGAACAGTGTTAGGAAGTAAGCCTGTAGACAACTTAGAAGGGTGTTTTATGGAAACTGGCTCATAAATACATCATAGCCACAGAAATTGAGCTATCAACTTATGGCCTGTTGCCACAGTGATTTAACTGGCTTTCCTGATGGAATTGCTTTAGTGAGAAAACAACTGCTACTAGGTCAGGTAGGGGATTCACGTAGGTGCTAATACTTCAGGCCAGATTATATTGCAAATTCACTGGAGATGCTATAATAGAAAAATGGGAACAAATACAATGCCAAAATACAAATTGCAAACTAGGGATTTACTATGAATAAACATATTAAAGTACAGTAAGATATTTTGATTAAAGTAACAAAAGTAGAATACCACTTTCTAGGCATGAAACACAGGACTGAAGAATGACATTGTATAAAAATATACTTTTTTAATGTCTTTAGGTCCTCGGAACAGGAAGAAGAATTCTATATTTAGAACTCATAGCAGTGTGAGCCCATGTGATTACTGTGATTTTGAGCCTTTTTTTGTATTTAAAAAGCTTCACTTGAAGACTATAAAATGAAACACACATGGGAAATTTGGTATTTCTGATGATGACCATATCTCTCCATAGATCCGGCCTCAGTTTGTTCATTCTAGGCAGAAAACACTTGTCAAGTGCTCCAGGGGCATCTTGAAGTGGTTGGCAGCATGCTTTACAGAAACTGTTCTTGAATCTGTTTGCAGCAGCCTCCATTCCTTCTCCCTTGGCAATACAGTCTCTTCCACTTCTCTTCCATTTCTGACCTATGTACAGATCCAGTATAAATGGACGTCTCATTACCTGCCTGCCACAATTTCCTATTGTCCAAGCAACCCTTCTTTAAATCCTCATACCCCATGCTTGTCTACTTTGCTAAATTTTGTGTTGACTTTAATAATATGACCGAAATAATATCGGCATGAGCTAAATGACTCAGGTTTACCATACGCCATGTGATAAATTTTTAAATGGTATAAAACTTTTAGAGCCATAATCCCAGTCAAGATAAATCATACTGTACAAGTCTCCTATGAACACTTATACTTTGCTGACATCTTTACCCCAAGCAACTCAAATACATTAGTTTGTATTAGTTTCTTCTACAGTTCAAAATGTATGAATCGATAAACTAGATTTAATTTCTTTTAATCTACTTTCCTTCACTAAGTAGGACCATATTGAGATTTGGTCATGTGGTTTGTTTATTATTTTCTTTTATTTTGAATAATATTATATCACACATTGTAGATACATAAATCTATGAGCTAAGTAAAAAATTCAATGTGAATATTTAATATTTTATTTTTAATTAAAATTTTAATTGATGTGTAATTTCATACAATATATACTTTGCATTCCAGCCACTCCTTCCAGATGAGCCCACCCCTCTTACATGCAATCCCATGATGCCTTTTTTCCCTGAGATACAGCAATGAGGAACAGAAGGCACGGGGAACTTCAATATGCTTCCAAAATCTGAAAGTCCATCCCCTGGTGACACACTTCCTGTGGCAACAATGCCTCACCTCTGAAAGCTGCATTATACAGAATTTCCTCTCTTACAGGGAAGCTGTGATAGTTTGAATAAGAATAGCTCTTATAAGCTCCTATCTTTAAATACATGTGGTACAGTTAGTGGAATATTTTGAGAAAGATTAATATTATGTCATTAAAGTTAATTTTGCATTTATATATATATATTGACATTTTGTAGTTTTTCTAACCTCATAATACTCCCTTAATGATAAAAATGTTAATTGTTTGAATTATAAGTTGCAAATTTCCCCTTTATTCATATAGCTTTAAAAATAATTATTTTGAAATTTCTTTTTCCAGCATGGAAAACCTTGGGTCCTTTTTGTTTGTTTGTTTTTATACTCAAGATTTATTTCTCCTCCCAATCCATACCCTGACTGTTCCACATCCCATATGTCCTCCCTGCACTCCCTCAGTCTCCACAAGGATGTCCCCATCTCACCCACCCCACCCGACCTCTAAACTTCCTGGAGCCTCCAGTCTCTTGAGGGTTAGGTGCATCTTCTCTAACTGAATCCAGACCGGGGAGTCCTCTGCTGTATATATGTTGGAGGCCTCATCTCAGCTGGTGTATGCTACCTAGTTGGGGACCCAGTGTCTGAGAGATCTCAAGGGTCTAGGTTACTTGAGATTGCTGGTCCTCCTACAGGGTTACCCTCCTCAGCTTCCTCCAGCTTTTCCTTAATTCAACCATAGGGGTCACCAGCTTCTATCCATTGGTTGAGTGAGCATATCTGCATCTGATTCTTTCAGCTGCTTGTTGGGTCTTTTGGAGGGCAGTCATGATAGGTCCCTTTTTGTGAATGCCCCATAGTCTCAGTAATGGTGTTAGGTCTTGGGGCTGCCCTTTGAGCTGGATCTCACTTTGGGCCTGTTGCTGGACCTTCTTTTCCTCAGGCTCTTCTCCATTTCCATCCCTGCATTTCTTTCAAACAGGAAGAATTATGGGTCAGAGCTTTAACTGTGAGACAGCAACCCCATCCCTCACTTGATGCCCTGTCTTTCTGCTGGAGGAGGGTTCAATAAGTTCCCTCTCTCCATTGTAGGGCATTTCTTCTAAGGTCCCCCTTTGATTCCTGAGAGTGTCTCACCTCCCAGGTCTCTTGTACATTCTGGAGGTCCTTCCAACCTCCTTCCTCCCAAAGTTGCCTGTTTCCATTCTTTCTGCTGGCCCTCCAGGCTTCAGTCCTTTTACCCCACCCAATACCAGATCATGTTCTCCTCTCCCATGATCCCTATTTCCCTTCCCTCCCCTATCCCTTTCTCCCTCTCACTTTGTGATGGCCTTCTTTTCCCACCCAAGTGGCACTGAGGCATCATCACTTGGGCTGAGTCCTATTTTTTTGCCACTTGTGTTTTCATCAGGCCATTACTTCGTAGCTTAAAATTGCTTATATAAATTTCTACCAGAGATAAATTTACCAACTCAGATAAAACATACAATTCTTTTCATTCTTCAGCGTGTGGTTCCCAAATTTAATGTTGCAAAGTTGCTTAGGGAGGTGAGTGTTGATGAGGTAACATACAATTTCTCTATTCCCTGCCAAGGGTATTCTTGTTCCCCCTCATCACTAGTTTAAATTTTTTTAACTTTAGGTATTATTGTGCACACCTCTAGCATCCAGATAGTCTGAGACATTCTCAAAGATATATTAATATTTAAATATATATTAATATATGTTGATATCATATAGGTTTGAATCCCGATGTGGCTTGTTGCTGCAGGAGGATTTGAGTCTCCACTGAATTTGTTCCAGACTCCTTTTTCCCATTCACATTCTTTGCTGGCCATTGTTTTTGTTTGTTTGTTTGTTTGTTTGTTTGTTTGTTTGTTTTTGCTATGAATTTTCAGGATAGAACTTGGGGTAAAAATCTCAAATTAGATCTCTCAGACTTAAGCAAATTTTGATGACTCCCTCTTCTACTGTTTCTTTTGCCCCACTTCAGATTCTCTGAAATCAGAATTGTTCTTTTGTTCATGTACATTGCTGCTTTCAAAAATATCACATTTCCATTTTACACTTAAATACATTGTTATATGTATATACATGTCTGTGCCCACTCACCTTCCAACTTTGTGCCTTTCAAAAATTTGTTTAATTTCAATATTTTTTTATTAAAATTGTAATACAATATATTGATCATTTTTGCAACTCTCCAACTACCTTCAGTTCCTTTCCACCTCTCTACTTACCTTCATATCTTTATACATATCTTCATATCTCCATATTCTGTTTCTCTTTCCCTCTCTCTCTCTCCCCCTCTTTCTCTCTCTCTCTCTCTCTCTCTCTCTCTCTCTCTCTCTCTCTCTCTCACACACACACACACACACACACACACACCTTGAACACCTCTCAGGGAGACAAATTATAGAAACCACAACAAACCAATAAGCACATAAAAAATGGAGTTCATTTTCTTTAGGCCAACTATTCCTGAACATAGAGCTTTCCCTTAGAGTGTGATGGATATACTTGGTGTCACTTCATTAGAGAAAATTGATTTTCCTTTTCCCAGGAGGTATTGATTACAAACAGTTAGTGTCTAAGGTTGAGACTTTGTTTGCACTTTTCTTCTTCCTTGTGGGATTTTTTAAAATCTTTCTTGAATTTGTGCAAGTCTTATGTGTACATCACACAATCCTCATCAGAAAAGCTTCTTCAGACAATAAGTGATAATATAGAGATCCACAACTAGACAATATGCAAAGTTTAAAAACCTTTGGCATATCCCACCTAAATGTCCTATAATTCTTGAACCTCTCCCCTCAGTTCTGAGATCTATATGAAAGTAGATTTAGAAAGACTGTATGAGCTAGGGGTGTTCTATAACTCCAAAGAAAAGGTGCCTTCCAGACACAACAGGGTTGAGGCACATAAAATCTCAAAGAGACCATGACAATGTATATAATTTTGACCAATGATAATGTCCAGTTGATGCCAATACATGCAGGGATATGTGCTTCTCAACTAGGAAATGAACAACCTATTAGTGGTTAACCCAACAAAGAAAAGTGATCCTCCCTTCATATCACCATCAACTGCTAATAGCTCCTTAGCAGGAATTAGAGCCTTGGAAGCCTTTAGCCACTAGGTAATGGAATTTTTGAAGTTACATATTTTCTTAATTTATATTGTATATATATTTTTAGTGTATGTATGTATAACTACCATGTACATACCTGAAAGGCAGCAGATCCCCAGATACTGGCCTTCTGAATAGTTGTAAGCTGCTATGTAGGTGCTGGAAACTAAGGCAGACCCTCAGTGTTGTTAACAACTGAGAATTTCTTTAACCCCTACCATATTTGAATTTTTATAGTACAATAATAAAATTTTTCGTTGTTGTTTATATTTAATGATTATAATTGATTAACCGTTTAATGTGTCATTTAATAGAAAGTGATTTTCATACTAATTGTATTATTTATTCCAATATTTTTAGTAAATAATAGAATCATAGTCATTGGCACATGTTCTGAGTTTTTAAATAGAATACTCTATTTAATCCACAATACAATCCTTTGTTTTAGTGCCTTATCTATTCCAGTGAATTCATTGGAATGATTCAGAGGCTAAAATAAGATAGTCAAATATCCAAAACCTATTATGTGTTAAATTACAAACACACAGTGGTACTCCAGATGATATCTACTAATCATATATATATATATACATATATATAATCATATATATGATTATATAATTAACATATATATTCATATATCATTAGGGCTATATTAGTGTATTTAATAGACATAAAATGGCTGAAAGTTATGCCATTGTACAAATGGAAACAATAGAGATAAATTTTAATCCGTATCTTGAAGATAATGAAATATGTACTCTCAAGCAGACCAGGAATATTTTAGCTATTGTTTAAAGGGTCTTCAGTAGCAATAAAAACTCAGATTGTTGAATAACCACATGATTTAAATCACACCAGAGTCTCTTTAGCATTTGTGAAACTTGTTTTCCAAGGCATGGTTAAAGTCATTGGCTACCACCAAAACTATGGTCCCTGTTGTGTTCATCAAGGGACACCCTGGGTATTGGCTAATGGGCTGTAAAATTGTTCTTCACTAAACACACCCTGCCACTGAACTGCTAAGGAGAAGGACAAGGAGGAGACATGTTCTTTGTGTTTGTTTCCCTTTGGGTGAGTAAATAATGTGGATTTTGAAAACCAAAGGACTAAATCAATCTTCAGAGATTGATAACAGTGTTAAAACATTTGAATTACCAACATGAAGAAAAACCATTGACTATTTAGAATAAAGAAAAGGACTTTCTTGCTTCAAATATCATGGAGCAGATGAGCAGCTTTCTTAATGATTCTTTTCAAACATCCTTTTGTAGCAAAGAAAGACAGTTAAATGTAAAATAGATAGATGATAGACAGAAAGAAAGAAAGAAAGAAAGAAAGAAAGAAAGAAAAATAAAGACAGACAACCCACCAGTAATAATTTCTTGACTTAAATGAATCATAATACATGGTGTTAATATCTAGAAGTCTTACTGTATTTACTTTCACAGATTTGAACTATAATTGGAAAGACTTTTAAGAAAAGAATATTCCTGTGGGGTTGCTGATTTCAGAAAGAGTTTAACTTATTTTTTTTTCTTTTAAGATGGAAGATAAAAGAAATATGGCCTGGTAATAAATCCAATTTGCTCCCTTTAACCAGTTTTTCTTTCTGGGCTTTGTGGATCATCTTGAATAGCAACTTGAATCTTTTTAGAAATGGGAAATAAAGACAAATATTAAAATCATTGCTACTTCCCTAAACCTCTAGGTGCTATATAATTCTACCTCTCTCTCTCTCTCTCTCTCTCTCTCTCTCTCTCCCCTCTCTACCTCTCTGTGTGTGTGTGTGTATGTGTATTCGTTCCAAGGAGAAGTAACAAATTATCAATTTTACTTTATAAAGATTAAACTATAAGGTACAAAATAGGTAAAGCTATATATCCATACATAATATACACAAAATACCCTTGGACATAAAAACTTTATTTGTTAAATTTTCTTACTGAAGTATGGATGGGAGAAAATTTATTCTAACTGTAATGACTCCAAGGTTGGAAATTCCAACATGGCTTTTTGATTTTGTTATCCCTATCCTCCCTCAGCTAATTGAAATTGTACTAGTCAGCCAAAAGCAGAACCTCTCCAAAGGAGGAATCCCAATCTCACAGATTTTATTGACATTTTAAGAGAAATCTTTCATGTTTAAGTGCTATTTTTATCCAACTTCTATTTCTCCTGTTGTATTTGTGCTAAAGCACCACCAGAAACAGATAGCCTGAATTTTCAACAGCATTCCTTTGCTTATTATTAAATCGCTACACTCAACAAAGTCTGTGCAAATAATTAAAAACCAAGGAAACCTGAACATATACAATCACAAATTATCTTTCAGGCAGTATCTGAGTTTAGTTTATACAGAAATGCAAAGATAGTCTACTCCAGCCAATTTCCACATGTCATTTCTCTCCAAAAGATAATAGAAACAAATTCTGAAAATATTACAAGGACACTTGTATTTTGCTTTTGTAACTAATTTATATGTGAAAGGAGACACTTTAAGCTTAAAATATTTTCTTTTATTTAAATAAATACCGCAGGCAAAGTATATGAATTATTCCAATACAGGAACCTTTGGATGCCCATATTATCCCAGTCACAGTCCTCAAATATTTTTATGACTTATTTCATATTTTCATCAACATCCAACAGCCTTAATTATTAGCAGACATAGAATCTACCTTAGTGAAAGCTTGGTTCTTTTACAAGTAAATGATACGGAAACTCTTGACATGATTATTTATTAGGTCATGATTCTGGCGCTTAACTAATAACACTAAAGACATCTAAATATGTAGTAAATGTGTTTGCTGGAACCAACTCCAACCCTTTGTTGGAAGGATCAAATTGTCTGTGTAAGGAAGTGCCCTGATTTTTTTCACATCTATTTCAGTGGGACTTTTGACAGTTGCATCAGCCCTCAACACTACACATCTATACCTACCAGTGGCAGCAGTTCAGACGTTAGAATGCACACAGTCATCTCAAGGCACTCTTGAAACACCGAGGTTAAGGCTTCAACCCAGTAAATGTTGACTCAGTGTTGATTAGGAGATACCTAAACTGCTGTATGACTTACAAGTTGCATTTATACTAAAGCTACCCGTACTTTATCACCATTTCTAGAGCAAAGACATGCATGTTTAGTACAGTAGAGAGCAGGCTCTTATTTGCTTGGCGTCATGAAGGACTCTTAAGAGAATGAGTTGACTTGGGTGGTCTGAGTACTATCACCACTTAATGTTTCCTCTTATTATTCAAATTATCAGTCTAGTAGAGTGGTTCTTAACTTGTGGGAGTCAAATGACCCTTTCACAGGGATTGCATATCAGATATTTACCTTATAATTTATAGAAATAGAAAAGTTAGTTATAAAGTAGCAACAAAATAATTTTATGATTGGGGTTCACCACAACAGGAGGAGTTATATTAAATGGTCACAGCGTTAGGAAGGTTGAGATCACTGATCTAGTGTACTTTCTACTGTTTCCCCTTTCTTTTATTTTGTCCACTTATTGGAAATTATAATGAACACATTGCTTCTTCTCCCCCTTATTATTGGAACATGTTGTAGCTCTAATACCTACATCTAAAAATAGTACTTAACAAATTTCATTGTTGCATTAAGTCCTAAGGGGCAAGACTTTATAAGAGGAGCAAGAAGATAATAAAAGAAGAGAAGAGCAACAAAAAGATATAAACATGAATTTATAAGAATTTTAGTTTATTATGCACAAAACCACACATATAGATAGAATTAAACATAAAAAATAAATCTTTAAAAATAATAGTTCTGTGACTATTTTCAAGATATTCTTTAGAAGTTGGTATTTGTCTTCAGCTACTGAGTACAATATTCATAATTCAAACCAGAAGTTCATTCAGAATTATTTCTAGTCTTGGGTCCTCTTTATAGATCAGGAGACAAAATTATAGACTTGAATTTTGTTTTAATGAAAAGAAAATCTTCTCTCATATAATAAATCCTGACCATATTTTCCCTTCCTCTAGCTTTCGCATTCTCCTCCAAATCCATTCCCTCTCTTTCCTCTTCAGAAAAGAGCAGACCTCAAGAGCCAAACAGTACAAAGCAGCCATTATGGGAAGAGAGTTTAAGTTGGAAGTCTCCATTTAACCCCCTCACCTAAGAGATCAGATCCCAAAGAAGAGGGGGAGAAAGGGTTATAGGAGTCAGGGTGGATTGGAGATACCAGGAGAACAGTCAGGGCATTGCACTGTTAGGCATTTCACAAGAACCTCAAGCTAATAGCCATAACCTTTGCAGAGAACTTCGTGTGTACCAACACAGGCCTCAAACTTGCCATTTCAATTTCTGGGAACCCATGTGAACCCTAACATGTTCTCCTGTAGATCTGTAGATCACCTTTGGTAAAATGGCCATTTTTACTATGTTAATCCTGCCAATCCATGAGCATGGGAGATCTTTCCATATTCTGAGGTCTTCTTCAATTTCTTTCTTCAGAATCTTGAAGTTCTTATTGTACAGATCTTTTACTTGCTTGATTAAAGTCACACCGAGGTATTTTATATTATTTGGGTCTATTATGAAGGGTGCCGTTTCCCTAATTTCTGTCTTGGCTTGTTTCTCTTTTGTGTAGAGGAAGGCTAGTGATTTATTTGAGTTAATTTTACACCCTCCCACTTTGCTGAAGGTGTATATCAACTTTAGTCGTTCTCTGGTGGAACTTTTGGGATCACTTAAATATACTATCATATCATCTGCAAATAGTGATATTTTGACTTCTTCTTTTCCAAACTGTATCCCCTTGATCTCCTTTTGTTGTCTGATTGCTCTGGCTAGAATTTCAAGAGCTATATTGAATAAGTAGGGAGAGAGAGGGCAACCTTGTGTAGTTCCTGATTTTAGTGGGATTGCTTCAAGTTTCTCTCCATTTAGTTTAATGTTAGCCACTGGTTTGCTGTATATGGCTTTTACTATGTTTAGGTATGGGCCTTGAATTCCTATTCTTTCCAGGACTTTTATCATGAAGGGGTGTTGAATTTTGTCAAATGCTTTCTCAGCATCTAATGAAATGATCATGTGGTTTTGTTCTTACAGTTTGTTTATATAATGGATCATGTTGATGGTTTTCCATATATTAAACCATCCCTGCATGCCTGGGATGAAGCCTATTTGATCATGGTGGATGATTGTTTTGATGTGCTCTTGGATTCAGTATGCCAGAATTTTATTGAGTATTTTTGCATCGATATTCATAAGAGAAATTGGTCTGAAGTTCGCTTTCTTTGTTGGGTCTTTGAGTGGTTTAGGTATAAGAGTAATTGTGGCTTCATAAAAGGAATTCGGTAGTACTCCATCTGCTTCAACTTTGTGGAATAGTTTACATAGTATTGGTATGAGGTCCTCTATGAAGGTCTGATAGAATTCTGCACTAAACCCATCTGGACATGGGCTCTTTTTGGGAGACCTTTAATGACTGCTTTTATTTTGTTAGGAGTTATGGCGGTGTTTAAGTTGTTTATCTGTTCCTGATTTAACTTTGGTACCTGGTATCTGTCTAGGAAATTGTCCATTTCCTGCAGATTTTCAAGTATTGTTGAATATAGGCTTTTGTAGTAGGATCTGATGATTTTTTGAATTTCCTCTGATTCTGTAGTTATGTCTCCCTTTTCATTTCTGATTTGGTTAATTTGGACACACTCTCTGTGTCCTCTCGTTAGTCTGGCCAAGGGTTTATCTATCTTGTTGATTTTCTCAAAGAACCAACTTTTGGTTCTGTTGATTCTTTCTATGGTCCTTTTTGTTTCTACTTAGTTGATTTCAGCTCTGAGTTTGAATATTTCCTCCCTTCTACTTGTCCTGGGTGTATTTGCTTCTTTTTGTTCTAGAGCTTTTAGGTGTGCTGTCAAACTGCTGACATATGCTCTCTCCTGTTTCTTTCTGCAGGCACTCAGAGCTATGAGTTTTCCTCTTAGCACAGCTTTCATTGTTTCCATAAGTTTGGGTATGTCATATCTTCATTTTCATTAAATTCTAAGAAGTCTTTAATTTCTTTTTTATTTCTTTCTTGGCCAGGTTATCATTGAGTAGACCATTGTTCAACTTCCGTGTATATGTGGGCATTCTTCCCTTATTGTTATTAAAGACAAGCTTTAGCCCATGGTGGTCTGACAGGATACATGGTATTATTTCTATCTTTCTGTATCTGTTGAGGACTGTTTTATGACCAATTATATGGTCAACTTTGGAGAAAGTACCATGAGGTGGTGAGAAGAATGTATATCCTTTTGCTTTAGGATAGAATGTTCTATAAATATCTGTTAAGTCCATTTGGTTCATGACTTCTCTTAGTCTGCCTATGTCTCTGTTTAATTTCTGTTTCCATGATCTGTCCATTGTGGAGAGTGGGTTGTTGAAATCTCCTACTATTATTGTGTGAGGTGCAATGTGTACGTTGAGTTTTAGTAAGTTTTCTTTTATGTATGTAAGTGCCCTTGTGTTTGGAGCATAGATATTTAGGATTGAGAGTTCATCTTGGTGGATTTTTCCTTTGATGAATATGAAGTGTCCTTCCTTATTTTTTGGTGACTTTTATTTGAAAATCGATTTTATTTGATATTAGAATGGCTACTCCAGCTTGCTTTTTCAGACCGTTTGCGTGGAAAGTTGATTTCCAGCCTCTCACTCAGAGGTAGTGTCTGTCTTTGTTTCTGAAGCAGAATGAAGGGTCCTCATTGCGTATCCAGTTTGTTAATCTATGTCTTTTTATTGGGGAGTTGAAACAACTGATGTTGAGAGATATTAAGGAATAGTGATTATTACTTCCTGTTATATTCATATTTGGATGTGAGATTATATTTGCGTGCTTTTCTTCTCTTTGTTTGGTTGCCAAGACGATTAGTTTCTTGCTTTTACTAGGGTGTAGCTTGCCTCCTTATGTTGGGCTTTACCATTTATTATCCTTTGTAGTGCTGGATTTGTAGAAAGATATTGTGTAAATTTGGTTTTGTCATGGAATATCTTGGTTTCTCCATCTATGTTAATTGAGAGTTTTGCAGGATATAGTAACCTGGGCTGGCATTTGTGTTCTCTTAGGGTCTGTATGACATCTGTCCAGGATCTTCTGGCCTTCATAGTTTCTGGTGAAAAGTCTGGTGTGATTCTGATAGGTCTGCCTTTATATGTTACTTGACCTTTTTCCCTTACTGCTTTTAATATTCTTTCTTTATTTTGTACGTTTGGTGTTTTGACTATTATGTGACGGGAGGTGTTTCTTTTCTGGTCCAATCTATTTTGAGTTCTGTAGGCTTTTTGTATGCCTATGGGTATCTCTTTTTTTAGGTTAGGAAGTTTTTTCTTTATGATTTTGTTGAAGATATTTACTGGTCCTTTGAGCTGGGAGTCTTCACTCTCTTCTATACCTATTATCCTTAGGGTTTGATCTTCTCATTGAGTCCTGATTTTCTGTATGTTTTGGACCAGTAGCTTTTCCATTTTTACATTATCTTTGACAGTTGTGTCCATGATTTCTATTGAATGTTCTTGCCCTAAGTTTCTCTTTCTATCTCTTTGTATTCTTGTTGGTGATGCTTGTATCTTTGCTCCTTGTCTCTTCCTTTGGTTTTCTATATCCAGGTTGTTTCTGTGTTCTTTCTTTATTGCTTTATTTCATTTTTTAATTCCTTCAACTGTTTGATTGTGTTTTCCTGGAATTCTTTCAGGGATTTTTGTGATTCCTCTCTATAAGCTTCTACTTGATTATTTATGTTTTCCTGTGTTTCTCTAAGTGAGTTCTTCATGTCTTTCTTGAAGTCCTCCAGCATCATGATCAAATATGATTTTGAATCTAGATCTTGCTTTTCTGGTGTGTTTGGATATTCAGTGTTTGCTTTGGTGGGAGAATTGGGCTCCAATGATGCCATGTAGTCTTGGTTTCTGTTGCTTGGGTTCCTGTGCTTGCCTCTCGCCATCAGATTATCTCTGGTGTTCCTTTGTTCTGCTATTTCTGACAGTGGCTACACTGTCCTATAAGCCTGTGTGTCAGGAGTGCTGTAGACCTGTTTTCCTGTTTTCTTTCAGCCAGTTATGGGAACAGAGTGTTCTGCTTTTGGGCGTGTAGTTTTTCCTATCTACAGGTCTTTAGCTGTTCCTGGGTGCCTGTGTCCTGAGTTCACCAAGCAGGTCGCTTGGAGCAGAAAGGTTGGTCTTACCTGTGGTCCCAAGGCTCAAGTTTGCTCATGGGGTGTTGCTTATGAGCTCTCCAAGAGAGCAACAACCAGGAGGACCTGTGCCACCCTTTCCGGGAGCCCCCGTGCTCCAAGGTCCCAGATGGTGTTTGGTGTTTTCCTCTGGAGTAAGAAATGTGGGCAGGGTGTAGTCTCTTCTGGCTTCCCAGGCATGTCTGTCCCTCTGAATGTTTAGCTCTCCCTCCCACGGGATTTGGGTGCAGAGAACTGTTGACTGCATCCCTTCAGGTCTGGGCGGTGTCTGGACTACTGGGGACCTGCAGCTCCAGTGTCCCTATATTTCGGTTCCCAGAGGCTGTATACAGTTTTCTCTTGGGCCAGGGAAGTGGGCAGGGGTGGACATTATTGGTGGTCTCTCCCAGTCTGCAGTCTCAGGAGTGCCCACCTGTCTGGGCGGTGAGCTCTCTCTCCCAAGGGGTTTGGGAGCAGTGAGCTGTGGGCTGGGATCAAGGAGGTTAGGGCTTCAGCTAAAAACCGGAAGTGTCTGATCCCAGAGGAATTTTGCCTCTGTGTTTCCTGAGACCACCAGGCAGGTCTCTTGGAGCAGAAAAGTTGGTCTTACCTTTGTTCCCAGGGCTCAAGTTTGTTCGTGGGGGGCTGCTTTTGAACTCTCAGGGAGGGTGGCAACCAGGAGGGGCCTGCACTTTTTCCTGGGAGCCCCCATGCACGTCCCAGATGGCCTTAGGGAATGAGATCGCTTCTGAGTGAGAAATTTTTTATATAGTCTCTTCTGGCTTCCCCAGGCATGTCTGCCCTCTGAAGGTTTAGCTCTCCCTCCCAAGGGATTTGGGTGCAGAGAACTGTTGATCCAGTCCCTTTAGGTCCCTGCAGTATCTGGAGCATCCCAAAAATGCTTCTAATTCCAGCTGGATCTCCAAATATTCTCTTCATCCATCATCCTCAACATATCCTCCCCCGCATCTCAAATCTGACCCATTAATGGGCCTTGCAGATGGCTCAATGGTATACAGCACATTCTGCTCTTGTGAAAGCACAGAATTTGGTTCCCAGCACAAACATGGTAGCTTACAACCACATTTCAGAGAATCCAGGGTTCTCTTCTGACTTTTGCAGGCACCAGGAACATAAATAAGATGCATCAGACAAAATATTTATACAAATGAAATAAAGCATTATATGCATACATAAAAGCCTCATGAAGTGCCATGCAAGAAATATGTAGGGAATTATACT